>NC_141865.1:300000-600000 GCF_024713525.1 Acromyrmex echinatior | reverse complement strand
ATATATCACGCTCGATTCTGTATTCGACTACAAATGAACGCAAATAGCGAACGATTTCATCAAATTTGTCATGACATTGTTACTTTTCATCGTCATTATTGTCATTAGTGTCATTTTATCTTTATGTCTCATTATTACACTGGTTGATAAATTTTTTTTTCTTATGTTAATTGAGCTGATAGTATTTCTTGCGCTAACTTCAAATTTGTTTGTCAAAGGAGGATGTTAAAAAGAGGCCGATGTTTGGTCACAAAGATGTAAATAAAAGAAATAGCGTTTTTTTTTATATATAACATAATACTTATATAATATTTATATGATATTTAAAGAAATTTCAATGTTCTTAAAAAAAGTAAGTAAGAATATTGACATTTGTTTAAATATATTATATTCATGCTCAATTTTCAAGTTCTCTATCGATCTCGAACTTTTTATTAACATTATCGTATTCAGGAGGTTGAAATCTATAAAAAAAATACTATTCCTTTTACTTACATTTTCGTGGGCAAAAATCGGCCTCTTTTTAACATCTTCTTTTATAAAGAGGACAGGACTTTTGAGTAACTTTTGAGTAGCATTTCAAAATTTTATAAACTATTATAATATTTTCCAATAATTCATTGATGGACAAAATGTTACTTTTTCAGTATTAAATTGATTTGATAGGATATTTCTTGCAGTATTTTTTTTACGCTGACTTTAAATCCATTTGTCAAATTTATGAGAAGAATAGTTTTTTTAGCAACATCTATTTAAAAATTCCTGTACTTTTATTTCTTCTGCTTCGATATAAATAAATAATTCATAAGGAATATAGCTATTGAATTTAACATGATTTTCTATTCATTATAATAGTCAAACCAAAATAAATCATTTTAATTAAGAAGTAGATCTCGTGCAATGAATTATTGTTAGTAAAATGTTTAATTCTTTAAAAATAAAAATATGTCGTTCACAAAATTGGAATTCATAAAATAAATTTTAATCTCAGAATAAAAAATACGTGAGATTCAACCAAAATTACTTATTTAACAAAATCGTTGCCGACCAATAGAGAAAGATAAGTTCTAAAAAATGCTTTTATAAATTATGATGTCGATGCTCTGTATTCCTGTACGATATACCACCTATTATTTTGGGAATAAATTGCATCAATAAAATTAATATATTTATTGAATAATATTGTAAATATATCGACAAAATAACTTTTTAATTTTTTTTTCTAATGTAACTTAGATTAAGTATACGATGATATACATATGCATTTAACGCATTAAGATTTTCCATATCCAAAATTATAATTACTTAATGAAAGCAACCTTTATAGAAGCGAAAGGCCAGCGAGCTTATAATACGTGGTAAAAGCTCTTAACCAGCTACATTCGTGATATTGCGAACAACAACCGCATGTATACTGCATGCATTGTATCGTTAAAGGGTTAAACCACAACATTTATGCCCCTCGCATTAATGCTCGCTTACAGCTCCGTAGATGCATTATATTGTTACATATAATTAAAATTTTGCATTGTAGCAAATTTTTAAGTCACAGACGTGCACAGACGTAACTAAAACACGGCATACATTATTACAAATAAAGAAATATTCCTCATTTTAAAATAACACGATAAAATAATAGTTTTGAAATGGAAATTACAAGTATTCCGAATATCGCAGTGTATTCACGTTCGTTACCTCACGTTTTAATTTTACGCTTCGTAATATTAATATCACAGCCGGTCGGTCGTGGCGATAAAGATAGCCCACGCCTGCTCCATATTACGAAAGCTGGCGAGAGAAAAAAAGACAATTTTTCTATTATGCCTTAATAAACGGCAGACGTAAGCTAAGTGGCACTCTCGAAACGAAGCTCTCTATTAACCTATTAACCGGAGCAGAAATGCTATTAGTACGAATTATCCGAATGTAATTGTCGATGAAAGAAAAAAAATTTCTGTCTCCTATCCGTCTTTCCTCTTTGATAAATAAAATTTAATTATATAAATACTTCGAAAGTTAGGACAAATTCTTTGTTAAACGGTTTCACGATTAAATCTCCCGTTTGGCATTTCTTGGGTAGAATGCATGTTCTTTCGTATAATGACATTTCCGATTTCTATGGTCCAAATTTGGCATTAACAATTATTACGACCAATACAATTGCGACCGATTATTCATCAAATAACGTTAATTAATCCTAATTAACATTTTGGCGAGTAGGGCTTTGTGATTAATACTAATTTTAGCGTTTAGTGTTTAGTCGCGTTCCACGTGCGTTGAATAGCATTTAATTCGGCACCCTACAAATGCTAAAGAGCAGAGTAATTCTGTAGAATAATTATCGAAATGCATGCTAAACAATTATTATCATTACTTAATGTAACATATGTATACGATAAATATATCTTGAAGAAATATGTGCAGAGAGTGATAAAAAAGTTTGGCTACGAAGTTGTGTATTTATCGAATCATTAGTAACGTATATTTAAAAAAGATGTTCTGAAGCGTTAGTTACATGTCTCACTAAATACTAAAAAAAATAATTAACATCCGTGTTAGCTTTAATACAAGTTTTAAGATGCTTCGAGAATGCATCAACAATAGCTGCTTATCTTTCCATGAATAAATTCTCCCAACCAATAGAGCGATCTTTAATTCACCAACCGATTAAAGTCTTTTAGTAAACCTAAATCTCCAACAAACTACACGGAAAAATTTATCGGATTTAAATATGGACAGTTTGCAGATTAAGATTTATTTTGACATTATACTATTTTTTCAGTGAAAATTAGCAAAGAAGAATGACTTGCAAACTTTTTAGCCGAGGTTTAAACCTCATGGATTTCTTCAAAGTTTGTATCAAAGCTTAAGGTGGCCGTTTTTAAACATTAATTATTATTTTTGGTGTTTAATAAAATATAACTAACACAGGAGTTCGGTTTTTGATAAACATACACTACCAATGATTTAATAAACACAAAATTTTGACCAATCTTTTTGATCAGGTTGTACATATTTTACTATTTTCTCTCTTTTGAATTATTTCCTAATAATTTATAAAATGAAGAAGAAATGTAGTTAGAGAGAGAGAGAGAGAGAGAAGAAAGTTATAAATTTCTATGAACCGACTGTACTAATTCAATGTGAAATTCGGAATGTTAAGCGTTGACCTGTAATTATCATACAAGGGATTTCAGTCGGTTCCCTTTATCCCGTTTATTTATAATACCCGCAGGATTGCAACAGAAGCGGTACCGCGATGAGAATTTCGAGAGCTCCAGCCCCGTTTTCGAGCACAAGCAGGCGTCACGTTAAGTTTCGACGCGTAATCGCACGGTTGGAGGCACGGATGGCTGTGCTGCGGGCGCCGTCGCCGTTATTATTTTAGGACGATGAGAGGGAAGCCCTGAGGGCGACCTTAAGATTACCTAATCGAAAGTTTCTACGGCTTCCGACACGTGCCTTGCCAATACGTCAAAGCGAACGTGAGAACCGCGCCGATCTGACATTCCAGGAACGTGTCGGGTTTTCCTCGACGAATAAAAATTAGAGCGTAACAAGCACGCAGTACGTAAAATATCAAAGTAATAGTTCCGATCTTGGCAAGTGTTTTTCTTAAACCTATTAAAAATAATGAAATTATTAGTTAAAAATTTAACTGTTTATCATATAGGTAATAAATATTATTTTCTTAACTTTCAAATAGTAATTTTGACGTTATCTGTATTACTATGTAACATGAATTTTCTCTCACGCTTTATAGCTATAAAATTGCACGATAAAATCCTTCTCTTTATTGCAAAATATATTTTATGCCTCGTGAAGAAGAATTCAATTGGAGCATGGTTTTAAGATAAGATGCGAGAACCTTAAAAGAGAGACAATACCCTTCCACGCAGTTAACTTTAAGTAGCCGATTGAAATGAATCTCAGTTGCCGAAGAGCATTTATGGATGAATCTCAGTTGCCGCGCGATCAATTATGAATGAAGTCGGGTGCTCTCTTAAAGGCCGTTTTAAAGATCCTGATTTTCAGATGGCCGATTCTAGTTTATCACACAAGAAGCGTACTCGCAATTATCGATGATAATAAACACTGTTTATGGTAAACCGCTTCATTTCGTGCTAAACTGCGTTATATAACATAACAGGGCTAGAGGGAAATTTCTGGGTGGAAATGGATACGCTCAACAATGCTACTTGAACGAGAGTATACGTCAGCGGATGTATGTATAACAACGGCAATAATAACTCATGCCATATGAATTACACAGGGCGAGAAATTAGGTCTCATAAATATCGCGTGTAATCAAAAACCGATAGATTAAATTAAATGTAACGCATGATGATTATAATTACAATAAAACATAAATTTCGTCGCGGGACAATATACAAATAATTTAATTCGCATGAAACATTATGCGTGAGTTATAATACTTTTCGTCTGGTGTAATTTCTGGAAATATACCGATGAAAGTAAGAACAAAGTGGCTTAATAATAATGTATAATTTATTTTACAAAAAGTATACAGAGAGAAATAGTTTTGCTGAAGTATAATCTAAAAATTTAACTAGACATAGATTTGAAAATAATTTTGTTTAGATTATCAAAATAATTTAAATAAATGCAAAAAGTATTCATACAAGGATTTTTATTATACAAAAAAACTTATTTATAGAAAATAAATATTAATTAGCAATTTTATACAATAAATATATTTTGTTCTAACATAAACGAACTTCACGTGTATTTCTGGTTTTAGAAGCTAAATAATTTCTCAATTGTACTTTTTTTAAGCAATTTTTTTTAACACAATACAATTTTTATTTTCGCTTATTTTTAAGATGGTATATTTTCGATAATTAATATACATCTTTATGGTGTATATAATTTTGAGAAACATAGAGAGAAACTATTTTATTCTTCATGAATAAATTGTTATTTACTTAGCAAGAAATAATCAATCAGACATCGAAATTAGTATCGAAATCATCGTATCGATTCGATGAGTCATTTCTTGCTGAATAATGTTTATTTTTTAAAAAATAAAGTTTTTTAAAAAATATTTTCTCTGTATGAATACTTCTTGCATTCACTGTATATAGGATGGTTGCTAAAATGTTAAAGTTTTTAGCAGAATTGTCATCAACACTTAAGCGTTCTACATAATTATTTTGATGATCAATGAAATTATTTTTAGATATCAAGCTAAATTTTTAAATACTCCAGCAAAACCGTTCTTTCTATAATGAATAATAGAAACTAGACTAGAGAATTCATTTCGTCGAAGACGCGCGTTTATTTAATCATCGATAAGGCATAGTGATAACCGGGTAATACAACGTAATCATCACATACGGACCTGGCATTATCCCGCGAATAGAATTACGATTTTCAAATGAGCACGGAGGAAGGAAAACAGACGTGACGAGGAAATTTAACGGTGGACACGGGCCGGTTAAGCTCCGTTGCAAACGATCTTTAGCGTACTCGCAAATTAGCGAATCCACGTGACACGCAATTTCAATCCCCGATATATATCGTAATTCTGTTAGATTCCCGCACACAAATCCAGAACGCTAATTACCGCATTTCGCGTGCGTTTGCCTCCCGTAAAATCCGATAATCTTGCAAACCAATGCGCAAGTTTCCGCGATATCCACTGTATCGAACTGATCGAGAAATCGAGAGCCTGTTTACCATTTTTAATTTCAAATGAGAGATTTAAGCTACTTCAAGAATAGTTCAAATTAAAACAGAGTTACTTATTTTTATATAAACGCAGAAAAATTACTTGTATGTCTTTTCGATAAAAAGATAAATATATTTAAGATTAGAATTTATTTTTTTGCATTTATATATGAAAATGGATAATGTGTTTTAACTTGAAGTATTTTGATGAAATAGTGCGAGTCTCTCATTTAAGATTAAAAATAATATTATAAGTAGGCTTTTGATTTTTTAGTCAATTCAATATAATGAATACTTTCATCAAAAACAGTACGAGAAGAATAATGTCACGTGTTTTTTTACAACTTTTCTTTAGTTCTCAATTTCATTCCTTATTTCCTCCTTTTTCAATTTACCTTCAATTTAGCCGGGTTATAACAACGTATCACTCATAATTTCATTTCCGTTTCTTAATGCCCTCTTGATAATTTTCCCTTAACCCAGTTAATTACATATACTTCGACAGTTAAGTCGAGATGTCGCGTCGTTAGCCATAACTTTTAACGAAGCACTTCCGGACATGTACCGCGCGCGCAGAGTCGAACTTTTGACTTATCTTGCACAAAGTCTTAAGCCTTAAAGCCGCTGTACCGGTTTGCCCGGGTACTTCAAAGACACTCTGTATCTCCCGGACAACCGGCGGTGGCTCAACATAATAGGCACTTTAGACATGTGCCTGAGGGGGTTGGACCCTGAGGACGTGCTTGAGTGTCAAAGGCCACATAAGGTATATTAGAAAAAAAAAGTATTAAAAGAAATAATATCAATTTTATATAAAAATGGAATGGACATGTGTATATTTTCCCTGATTATCTTTCGTCTTATTTTAAATTTACTACATTACTCCAATTATCTAAAATCTCCTGCAACCACTGTATAATACTTCAATAGCGTATTCAGAGATTAATTAGAGTGGAAATTCCGATAGAATGATATCGAAAACACGATAACTTTCAAATGCTTCTTGATATTGTGGTGGTGTACCACATATTCAGATCGATAATCATGTTTTTATACATCCGATTTGCAATCAAATATTTATTAAATCTTGTATTATTATGTGAAGTCACTTTATCAATAAATATATGCTATGAGAAAGTAAGACAAAATTTACATATTATAGAAATAAAAATATAATTTTTAATATATTATTTAAATAAATAATATTTCCTAATTGTAAAGTAATTGCTGTTCGTATATGTGTATGTTTTATATATATGTACTTGCAATATTGCTTATTGAGAAATTCGAAGTATTGTTTTTTGCTAATTCGTTGATGTAATTTTATTTTTGGATATAGGAGGTCATAGTAAATCTCAAAATTTGTTTAAAAAAGAATGAAAAAAGGGGAAAATAAAATAATATGTGAATATTAATTTTTCTCCATGTGTTCTGTGTCTGCTAAATATAATTTATACATGTTTTATAGTTCCTAAAAATGTTGTATATTGATGATCATGCGATATTTTATTTGATAAAAAGTATAAAGAATATTAATATCTAAATATTAAGTGCACTGCAATATCTTTTTTACAAAAGTGTACTATTATTTATCATCTTTATTTTTATGTAAAATATTCTGCAAAATATACTATTTATTTATTTATATTTTTGAGACATTATGAATTTCAGATCATTTAAATGTCTTGCAATTAAGTAAATAAAAATCATGTAATATATAAGACATTAAAATATAGAATTAAATGATATAATATATATGATATAAGATTAATTAAATAAGTTATATTTTGTAATCTCTGTCTATGCGACGTTTTCGTAAGCATAATAAGTAAAAAAAATAATTTTACATGTTCCAAGTTTATGGATCTTATGGATCTATTTTTAATAAAAGAAATTTCGTATTTATATTTGTACTACTTCATCTTTTTAACTCGGTACATATATACATCTATGTCATATTGTGATATGATATTTTCTCGAATTCATTATTTCTAATTAAAATAAAATGTGCGATTCACTTCACGCAGCAAATGCTTCGAAGTATTCTTTAGAGTTCTGAGTTTAGTTGGTTAAGTCGTAAAATTATTTTTTCTGATTACTCAACAAAGAACTTGCAGCGTTAAGTGAATTGTACTTAAAGACTTAGTTGGTACTCACCGATACGATAACACCGATACGACAACAACGTAAGTATGTTGATCTGTAATACATAAAAGCACAATCCAAATTAGAGCACAGTTCAAAGTAATAATATTAATATTTTAAAAATTAATGTAATTGTATTCATATTAAATAACTATAAACAATTTCACAAGTAATCATATAATACTCAGATAATTTACATAGACTACAACATAAATATGTTCATCCGTAATATACAAATGTATATATGTATATATAATATAAAAAAACACGATCCAAATTAAAACGCAGTTCAGAGTAATTAACATTTCAAAAAATAATATAATTATGCTCATATCAAATAACTGTAATTCCGCAAGTAATGAATTAAGTAATCGTATCCAAGCAGAAAATATATGTACATTTCGTCAGTTTAATAAACATATTTAACGTTTATTTAACATTTTGGTACAGCATAAAAGTCGTTTAACCGAAACGTTTTTATGCTGTATAAAAATAATGTTATATAATCATCATTATATTAATGTTAAATATACGATTACTAAATCGACGAAATGTTATGTTATCTTATAAAACGATATTTTAAATTAGTAAACTAGAAAAGAAAATGTTTAACATATGTTATTAATAATTTTTATAAACGTTTATTGAATTAAATAACGTTTATTAAACGTATTTTGAACATAAATGCGTTGCTTAGGATATACACCTCATATATTGTTCTGCCATTGCGCGCTGCCTCTCTGGATTTTCGCCTCTTCTCTTGTTTATCTGTTCTACGATGATGCATAACACTCACTCACGAAAATACGGTAAATTACGATTCGCATTCACTAACTGTCAGATGATCACGATGTACTTTAGACGGCACTCTCGACATTACGAAAGTTCGAGTGCAAAAATCCGCTACAATCCCACTCGACACCCTCGATGTCTCGCGAATTAACCGCAACGAATAAATCGCATTCGAAATTCAGTGCTGCCAACTTATGCACATCGAACATGCGTTCTCACGAAATGTGCACATTATTGACAAGCGTTTGATCTCTCGATGCAGTTGTACATAGTTACTGTAGCTTGATACAAATTATTAATCGTGATAATTATTAATCGCAGGCTGACAGTCTCTCAGTGACGAATGATCGCGTCTAGCATACTTGTAATACTTGTAATACTCGCGATTAATTGTATTATTTGTCTCAAGGGAGAATGATACGATAATATGTAGACAGTGTGCCGCTTGTATATCGAGTCTTGCCGCGCGAATGAAAATAATGTGACCGCGCGTAAGCAAACGCCTCAAGGTAACAAACGGTATACGACGTGCAAAAATAAACGCCAAGCACGGTATATTGCATTACTCTACATAAAACACTTTGGTAATATTGAATATTGTACATGCATTCTAAGATAATCGTTAAATTATTGACTGTCATTTGTATCCTCTAATATACGGTTGAGTTATTATTGTGAAATATAATGTTCGTTCAAAGAATAAAATTTCCTTTTATTTGAATTAATCTATAATAGATCTAATTTTGATCGTAATTTTGACGCTTTTAAAAATATATTTATATATTATCTGTTTTATTATTTGAATTTTAATCATTCCAGCTGTTTAGTTTTTATTTTTGTATCTTTTTATAATTTTATAAATTTTCTTATTCATACTTTCAGTTCAGTGTTTACCTACGTTTCGAAATGTTAGAATGTAAAAATATGTGTATGTTTAAATTTTCTCAATTGAATTTTAAATATTATATGTTTAAATTTTCTCAATTAAACTTTTCAAATCTACGTTGAAGATAACCCAATAATAAGGGTTGAAACGTCTGTAATTATATTTCATTTCCGAATACAATATATTGTATTTTTACACACCAATAACCTGTATTGGTTTTCTACCTTTCTACGATTTAAATTATCCTAATCCTTTTGAAACGTTTTATTAAAAAAATTAATTATACGGAAAGAACAGTTTTCCTAAAATACCTAAAAGTTTAGCTAAATACAGATCTGAAAATAATTTTATTGAACTATCAAAATATATAATTATATTTCAAACTGCAATATGTTGTTATCAAAATTTGTTTGCATTGCTCATCATGCTTGAGTTTCCTACATAATTATTTTGATATGGTTTAATAAAATTATTTTCAAGTCTGTATCCGCAGCTTTTTTAA
Organism: Acromyrmex echinatior; assembly: GCF_024713525.1. NCBI lineage: Eukaryota > Metazoa > Arthropoda > Insecta > Hymenoptera > Formicidae > Acromyrmex > Acromyrmex echinatior. The sequence continues at coordinate 589,984 of NC_141865.1, read as the reverse complement.
TTACTTTAGCAAAATCATTTTCCTTTTATATTTGTTAAAAATAATTGTTCATTTTAATACGATAATATTGTATAATAATTACATAATAAAGGAGAACTATAAATTATTCAAGTTTTTACCTACACGACAAAATTACAAAATACAAAGTGAAGACGAGTCGAGATCACCGTGCTGACCCACTACGCTCACGAAATAAAAGAAGATGATATCGGATTAAAGCGATGAATTCAGCAGTTTGAACAGCAGTCGAGAGGTTGCGAGCGAACGAGCAAGCAGGCATCTTAATAATCCTCGCTGTTCCGCTTTCATCCCTGAAATCTTGCCGGGCGGCGCCGCGGTATTTCTATTGTGTATTATCGCGCACGGTTCTCGCTCTCTCGCTCGGTGTTGGACGCGCGTTCCGCGTAATATCCAGACGCCCTTTAGCGAAATAGCGATATGCTTTATGGTGGCCCGTAACATTTATCGCGGCCCGAGCCAAAGAGCGAAAGAGCGCGAGTAAATTAAAGAGGGAAGGATGGAAGAGAGACAAGAGCGAGACAGGGACGAAAGAGAGGCGGGTTATGTCCTCGTAACTCGACATAACTGCACGCCGACGTTATACGTATGCTAAACTAGAAAACGAGGTGGAGAGACAAAGAGAGAGAGAGAGAGAGAGAGAGAGAGAGAGAGAATAGCAACGAACCAACTCCCGTTCATCTCCGCGTTTCCGCCCTTCGTCCTGCAAAACTTCACTCCAGTCTAGGGTTGGAACGTTGAATTTCATTTCGCTCCCATGGACATTGCACAGTTTTTGGTCGAGACTTTGAAAATGTCTGCTGGGTGACACCATATAGCGGGAAAATAAATGGCGATCTCGCACAATCGAGGCGAATAAAGAGACAATATTTTCCGTTAAACTTTCCGATGTGGAGCAGAAATTCCATTTATGTGCAGCTCTCTTCACAGAAATAGCTTCGAAATGCGCAAGGAATGTTTTCAAAATATATTGCAGCTTGAAACAGTTGAAAACGATTTATTTCCTTCCGATAAAAGCCATCCATTTTTAGCGGCGAGACTCGTTACGGACTGATTGTTCAGGAAAGTGGCACGGTCAATCTGGTGATAGTAAAGCGCATAATTCGTTTGTTGACTCGTCCCGCGCGTTTATATCCCGTAAGTGCAATCATCAACCCCCGACTCGATTCGATGGAATGTTTTGTTGCCGAGCGATTACAGTGTTCGCTGATGCGTGTTCCACGGTGACGAGAGCGAACCGAGTTGTGCCCCATCGCTCGGTAGGGGTGTTATAAAATTTATCCTGGCCAACAGCTGCCGAGTCACCTGTTCAAACAGCCGTGTTACGTAGCCCGAAGTTATCACTAGCCCATGTCGACAACCTGGCCAGGTGAGAACTACCCGCGTCGTTATGCACTTTGTACCTACGATAATCTCGAGTTACGAAGACTTAAAGCTCTTTACTCATAACTTTAGTCATAATTCGAACGAAAGATTTATATTCATAGGTCCATAAATGTCTCTGTGAGCGTATCTTCAAGATGGTACGTATCGATGGTCTCTATCGATTGTATAATTGATTTCAGAAATAGTTACCCTTCTCTCTTACGCTTTTGTCTTAATATGAAAAGCAGATTAACAAAATGCATCAAAATTTTATTTTTTTAGTTAGAGACGGTGTAGTGTTCAGTGTTAAAATATTTATATTTTAAGCTAATCTGAGATGTTCACAAAGCATTTTTTCATCGTCTTAATTTATATGCTAAACCTAGACATTCAAAATGTATCATGTTCTTTAAAAACAAAAAAAAACGCACTTTGTTTAACACTTTTAGCATTTTTTTAAATATTTAACATATTGATTGGCATATTAGTTTTCTTTCTCGTCTTATGAAAATTAAAAATTTTCGACTACTTTTGAAATGCTTTTTAATTAATGTAAAGTAATACAAGTTTTACAGATTTAGCGTCAATAACTGTGTTACAGATTTTGGCGTCAGCTCTGGAGAATTAAATATATGTATAAATTGAGCACTTAAAATTTAAAAAATTCAAACTTGCCTATGCACATATTTGTGTGTTTTTAACCGGAACTGACGGTGGGTCTATTAAATTCATAATTATAAATCTCTTTATAAAAAATATGAAACAAATTAATTTTCCTTATGTTACATGTACAATTTGAGATTATTCTTATTAAAATACATTTAGTATTCATTCTGTTTTATATCACTAATTTTGATTCTTTAAAATTAATTTCTTGAAGTGCTTTGTTTGAATTAACATAAATTAATTATTAAATTATGAATTAAATGAGTCAAATTTAGCATCAGTAATTATGTCACAGATTTTGGCATCAGTTCCTGAGGGTTAAATAAGTTAAACATTCAAACTTTCTCTTATGTATATATTTATCTATATTTGCACGTTTTTAATATGCAATTTATACAAGATTATTTTCTTCTAAATTAGTCAAAAGCTAAATATCTTGATATTTTTACAAAATAAAAATCATTTTAAATGTAAAAAAATTGACTGTAAGAACTCTGTCAGTGTGTAAATATATAATGAAGGAGAAAGTGGTGTTATGGCTAATATAGGTATATATAATGGCTCTTCTTAATATCTCTACTATTAAGTAGCGAATCCTAGTGATTACTTATGGAATTATTTGCTTAACAGCTCGCCGTTAAGCCATGACGCTAATATGTCAATACATAATAGTCAGCATTTATTATATATTAACGCATTTTTATTTTCAAATATTTTGAAATGTTTTTAAGATATATTTTAGCATTTAATTACACTTCCTCATTCTTCTTCAACTTGAAAGTTATATTATCGAATATATATATGTTTGAGTGTATTCTCTCTCTCTTTGTTACTTAACATTTTATTTGGTTGTATACATTTTAAGTTATACAGTTATAGTTGAACAGTAGCATTTTGCTAAAGTGCATCGAATTCAACCGTAGTCTGCTTAATAAACTATTCAATGTTAAGCAGATTCTGATTAAATTCAATTAAATAAAATGAATTAATCAAATCTGCAAATAACTAAATGTGTTTAGGTAGTTAAACAAATTTTTTTTGTACTGTAATTTTTAGTGTACTGTACAATATACTACTTTTCTGTTAATTTGTATAACCAAATATTCTTTTTTAAACAAAACCAATTTTGTATATCTGTTTTTGTGGAAGAGCATATTAAAAAATTGGTTTTGTTTAAAAAGAGCATTCAAAGTAATAAATGTTTCTTCATAACTTTGAATCTAGAATCGATTGAACAACATTTCAATAAAATTTCAATCAATTGTTAAGTTTTAAATTCTAATGTTCGTATATTATTAATCAAATCATTATACAAAATATAAATAGGGTGCCAAATACCATTTTCTCTATTTATCGCCTTATGAATATATATACTATGTTTATAAGGCAATAAAATCCAGAGCACATTCAAACATTTGTAGTTAACTTTATTGGTAAGTATATTCCAATTGTTTGAATCATATTTTATCGCCTTATAAATATATTATTTACGCATTAACAACCGCGGAAACTTTTATAGGAATCTTACTTATATTATATTTGATTTATTCTTGAAGCCATAAAGCTACTTTTATTTTTATTTTAAAATCATTTTAGTATTCCACTGCTGCATACGTTAAACACGCCAATATATTAAATGTCGATACGTGGTATGATATTTCCTTTTAAATTTCGACCGTAAAGTCCAGCGAAAAGGTACATTTAACTTACACGTGTTGCCCTCCGGAATAATGATTTGCAAAACACGCACGTACAGATAATAATAGGTAATGTGGCGATATCAGATCGGGCAATTTATCCATAAAGTCAACGATTGAGCAGAAAGGATTAATACATATTCTTGGCGATCTTCATCGTGAAAATCTGATGTGTGTCGATGTAACACGCCGCGACGGCGGTTATTATCAGCTGGCAACACGTGCCAGGGCCACGTGCACGAGCAGATGGTACACAGCTACACCTTGCAACCCTCACATACAAACGGGCTGTTTTACCTTGGCTGTTAATAGCCAACGAATGCTGCGGGTGTCCGAGAAGTAACGCGGTCAGCAGCTGCTGTGCCGCGCCGATGAAGCGCGACAGAAAAGTCGTTCGACGCTTCAAACCGATCAAGCGCAAAATGACGTCTTCCCACGAATAGCTGCAAATTGTTGGAAATTGTCGCGTGTAATTGTAACGTGGTGTACGTATCTGCACTGTTAGAAATATTCTTAAATTTCATTAACTTTTAAGTTACACAATCTCAACTTAATTTCAAGACGTTACATTAAATTTAATGTATTTATAATTAAAAAGTATATTTGTGTACATGTACATAAAATTTAATGTATCTTTCATAAATTTAATGTACACGTTCGTTATATTTAAGTAACTACTATAACTTAATTTTCAGTTAAATCATTCATTACTTTTAAGTTCGTTCATAACCACGTCATTTACATGTAAATGAAGCTCGTGATTACACTTCTAATAGTGTAATCTGATGTAATTTCAACCATCTTGGTTTTTGGAATGACATTAACTAAGATTTCGGTACATAAAATAATTAGTTTTTGTCTAATAAAGAAATATACAAATAGATTTATCTTTCTTGCGTTGGCTGAATGATGTCATAGTTAAAATAAAACTACAGTTTTAAGTAAAACTTTTATTTTAAAACGTGATTTAAAATAAAACTGGATATGTATATAAATTCGTGCGAAAATAATATTAAACACTAAAATATTAAGCACTTTTATGTTAAAAGTAGTTGAAAATAAAATTAGAGGACCGAAAATGTGTATAAATTTGCATCAAAAGATTATTAAACATTTATAAGCCTGAATAACACTAATAAATCTGAATATTTTCCTATTTAGTTGTAAAATAAAATTGTTTTAGTTTTTGCTCTGGATTTTGTAAACTACATGTATAGACTTAACAAAATATTGAAATAAAGATTTTATGACTTTGTGATATTTAATGAATATAAATATCACTTTCTCAATATTACTTTTAATAGTTACATTTAACAGTCAAAAGTTTATAATAATTTATTGCTCCAGTTCGGTTTAAGATTGCGTTTAAAGATTGAAAATTATTTCGACGCACCAGTTATAGAACTGGACATGCATAATTCACACAGAAATATTATTTAAGCAGAAATGTTATTTATTAAAATCCGGTCCAGACCGATAATTCCAGACCAGATCTTTTCGTTACTTATTTTTGTGTTATAAAAATTCGATTTAGATCGAATAAAGCATTTTACTATTTAAGTTAAAATAAAATTATTTTGTCCTAAATTTTGCAATATCGAACCTATATAAGGTTTGATAAAATGTTAAATAAATGATTATGTAATATCTAATTAATAACCATTTTCTCAATATTACTTTTAATAACGTTATAAACCTATAAAAATCGAATTTTCCACCATTAAGAAACGAATCAACCGCGATTATTGTGATTGACTTTTGGAAACACAGGAAATAAGATAAGTGAAGAAGAGTGTAAGAGTTCACCATTCCTTACTTCTACAAGTATCCGTTACAAACAGAAGCCCGATGTATCGGGGCGGAAGTGCATTTTCGTATCAGCCGTCAATATCCGATTCGATTACATCAACTGGGCCAGTCGGTGAGAACTCAGCGAATCAGTGCAACGCGACTTGACGAGACTCGCATGTTCCTTTATTCTTTTTCTTTATCAATCGCGTGGAAAATTTGACGGGGCATGCGGAAGCGATTTCAAAAAAGGGAAGCACGAGAAAGGGAAAAACGGATAAAACGGGGATATACTTACTGCAACGTCGTCGGCCGAAACCAAGAAATCGAAACTAGGTCTCGATAGCGATATATCTATCTTTCCCGCTCTTTCTCTCATTCTCGCGAGAAAGTCAATTTTCGTTACAGCCGACTGGGCACGGCTCGATAACCGAGGGTGAAACGAGTCGGAGATGAGGGTTGGTAGGAGAAACGTTGAAAAAGAGGGTGGAACGAGAGAGAAAGAGGGGAGGAGATAGAGGAAGAGAGCGTGCAAAGGACGGAGATGAAGCATGGCAACTTGCGTGAGCAAGTATCATAACTTTTAGCTTTGGGCGGAGATCGGTGTGCAGGCGGGTTAATTAAATTCGCTCGATTAATTAGATTATTTGTCGACTGCAACATCCGATTTGGGAATTAATACGCGCGCGGCGATGTCATGTAATAAAATGAGAAAGCCATAAGCGTCGCGTTGTCGGCTACGCGTGTAGCGTGATAGATGCGGCACGCGATTTGTACATTTGCTGATAGAGAATCCGAAAGAATGCTGGAGACGAGAGTCGAGTGGTACGAAGAGAGTACGAAGAAGTGTCAGAGATGCGTGCATCACTTTCTGTCTCTCGCTACTATAAAAGTCTCGTCGATTTGATAAATGACGCTGTTCTTTTTGCTAAGTACATAAACGTAAAGTAACTTTCTCATCGCGTCCTCTCGTCTTCTTAAAAATACTGTTGAATATAAGAAGTTTGAAAAGTGAAGTTTAAAGATTAATCTTGAAAGATAAAAGAATTTCAAAGCAGCAGCGAAAGAGATGTACATGCATTTAGAAAAATACAATTAATGATGATCTACGTATTAAATATAAATTTAAATTTGCGTTACGAGATATTTATTATTGTTAAGAGAAAGGATCTTGCTATAATTATATGGAAAACTAAAATCTCTCGGTGAAATAAATTAGTTTTCGTGTAACTTAGTGTCGTTGAACGAAAGATATTATAAACGCAAGACTCGATAATGGATAATTTTTTAGCTACAGGTATCAAAAATGGTGTAGAAGCACAAATTTTACACATTTGATACAATTTAAAAAAACTATCCAATATTATAAGCCTTGTGTTAATAATATCTTTGCTTCAAAACATTATAAAGCTGCATTATACGTGAAAACTAACTCATTTCACCAGAATCCAATTTACCATATAGACTAATTATATGGTAAATTGGATTTTAATACAATGAGTTAGTTTTCACATATAATGTGGTTTATGAGTGAAGAACAAAAAAGGTGTATGAAGGTACAAAGCTCAAAGTAGTTTTTAAACTACTACATCAAAGGAATAAAACTTGTGCTCACCAGAGGATCTTATTTGATACATCATAACTCAAAAACTATTTAATTATTGAGCTTTGTGACATCTTTTGTTCATCATATTGTGACCCGATTTTTCGGGTCATTATCTGATTAAGTTGTAATTAAGATTAACCTAATTGGTTTCATCCGTAATTATATCATAGATGAAGCCCATTGAATGAAACGTCAGGTTAGGCTTAACCACAAATTAACCAAATAATGAAATCGGTTACCTTAAAATTACAATGAAAACTGATTCATTTCACTGGGATCCAAATCCCAAATTATGTTCCATAATTAGTGTGAGATCCTTTCTTTCCAATAAAATCTCATTAACTCCCAAATGCAACTCTATGTTTTCATTTAGACGTGAGATAGTCAATAGTTAATCTTTAGAGGACGAAGGTCTATTTTTAAAACCTTACAGCTTTTCTTTGAGTAAAATTTATTATAACTCGTTGTCTCAAAACTTCCTCGCCTCAAAATATAGACTACGGGAGCTATAATTTCGCTAGCAATTGCTTCCTGTCCTGTTAATGCTTCGCGTTCTATATCGACTGATTTTCTAGATGATGGGCGAACGGAAGCGTCGCGCTGGTGACCTTAGCTCGCAGCGATATCATTCCGTAGAAACGATAGCGTGTCGGCGCACCCTAAACTTAAATGAAAATTGACTTCTCTCGACGACGCCGCGGGAACACCCTCTCGGCCAACACGACGCCACCCTCTCGGTCGGGGGGCTAGTTACATCAGGCGAATGATTACGTCGTGTATATATATATATATATGCCGTTGATGCGCGTGCGTGCGTGCGTGCGTGCATGCACTGACAAACAGGACGACTCTACGACGATAATTACCGTCATTAGCGCCGAGAAAGCTGCGATACCCGAAATATCGTCTTGAACTTGCCGCGCACAAACGGCGAGTTTGTAATCTGCAATTAAAGCCAGGCGCGATAGCTTTTAAATGATCCTGCGCTGATTAAAAAGAGAACCGAGCTCCGTGCCCCGAGATATTTCCACTGGTGCATTAGGAAATTACGCAGGTCTATTTGATACGAGCTTTCGCGAAAGCATCTCGTTAAATATTAGTCTATTAGCAGCTAGAAGTATCACCTAGCTGATAAAAAGCAAACGTTTGCGTTGTATTTTGATCGTTCGTGACCTGCTTCGTCGATTAATTTCTGCCGTAATTGATATCACTTTATATTGTCCTTTTCTAATTATAATTTTAAAAGAGGTATTTATTACAAAAAGACCGGAAATTTCGAAATAAAAGTTAATCAGCCGTGGTGCAGCCGGATATTAGAATATTAGAGTAAAATGTTTGAAACTTGAAATAGCCTCCGGGGACAATTAACAGTTACCTCTTTTTGAAGGAATAATCTAAAATATTGAATAAGGAGTGTAATTTAAACAATCACGACGTAATAAATAAAAAATGTAACAGTAATAAATAAATAAAATAACAATGTTGAATTATAAAGACCTCGCAATTTATGTTCACTCAATTTAATTGCAGGACGCTAGATAATTTATACGACGCAATTTCAACAACAATATATAACATGTGTTGTACATGTTAGTGCTGACAACGTGGAAAATTATATTTCATCTTTTTCGCTGTAACTTCTTTCCATTTGCTAATTAACCTTACGTACAGGATTCTAATTAAAACTGCGATAATTTATAAATGACCGATAACGAGTCTTGTTTCGTATATGCGGTTTTGTTTCCTTACGCGTTGTTAAAAGCCGCTTATCTCAAATGCAGATATATGCGTTATTTGTCGCGTACGTGAAATGACGTGACATTAGCGCGTTTAAAATTTATTTAAACGCCCGCACGTGTGTGACGACGTTAGAAACTTTGCCGCATAAACGTCGAGTGCGTAATCCACAATTAAAGCAGCTCATAACTTTTAAATGTTAGATAACAATGGCGCGACGATCCGAAAGAGCTTCACAGGGCTTTGCGCTCGCCAGGCTTGCTTTCTCGTTTGGAAGCTCCAGCGGATCGCGTAATCTAATATTTTCTAGAATTTTGGATTCCTTGAAATTTAATAGAAGTGGATTTACTTAGCACGTCGTCGACGTTGTCGCTAAAAATTAATCTGATATTAATTTCTGGGTATTATTCGACTTTTTGAACTTCTTTAAATTTCTCGAGAAAAGTGTGACAAAAAATATGTCTTCATAAATAATACTATAAGATTATTTGTAATTAAAACAATTAAAAAAAGACAACATCGCCCCTGTTGTGATTTCCACTGGAATTATCAACAACTCGTGATAACTAATAGAATTCTTTCGCCAAGAATTTATTGCAAATCTATGTAATTTTATGGAGTTTTGCTGAAGATGACTCGAACGTGAGTCGAAATATCCAAATAAATCGAAGATTTACATATAAAAATTTGCGCAACGCTTCACTCTAATTAGTCCGTCTCTTTATCTTTTTATTGTTTGTAATTACTTTTTCATTTTGAAATATTGACATATTGATACATTATAGAGTATTTACTGAAATCTTGTAAAAAAATTTCTTAAAAATTCTTATATCTTCCGTAAGTATTTTTATTCAAAATTTCAGGTAAAAGGTTAAAGAATTTTTAATATAATATTGAAATAAATTGACGTGCAAGAAATTCAAACTATATAGTGTAGATTAATAGAAGGCAGAGATTCCACGAATTGTTATTTTTTACAATTGAAGCTGCGAAACCTGTAAAGTAGAAAGATAGACAAAATTCATTACAATATCAGTGAATTACTTTATTTTGCTATCCTGATTTTTTAAAAATCTCGCAGGCAAACGAGAATGTACATGAATATACGCGGAGATGTATGCTTATTAATTGTTAATTAATTATCAACATTTTGCATCATCAAGAAAAAAAGATCAAAGAAGCAATGCTTTCAGGAAGGTACAGAATTTAAATTTAAAAATAAATTACAAAAGATTTCCTTGAGTTTCCATAAAATTCCATAAAAATCCTCGATTTTTAAGAATAATAAAGAAATTCCCTGAAAATTCCAGGTTCTTTCAGGTAATAAACACCCTAATTACTCCTGAGACTTCGAAATACGTGGGGTTACCGGCAAAGAAGATTTAACTAATTTAAATGGGACACTGCAGATGCTGCGCACTGCAAAATCGGATCAGCGACATTCGTTAGAAAAGTAAGATTAAAAATCTGATTCTGTTCACGAGGTCCGTGGCACGCGCGGCATTATACCCAGAAATAAAATTTATCGTCGCCGATAGGCTTCCTCGCAGATAGCTGGGCGAGTCACGAGGCGTTTTCGACGAAGAGCAGTGAGACCGAAGTGCGGTCGGCCTGGCCGACATGGCAATAAACAATTACTTAAGGCACTGTTACGCGCGCGGCACACCCACGCATTAGCCGGAGTAGAATGCCGCACCCATCCGTGATCCGCGTGGGTTGGGCTCGGTACCTCCATTAGTATATACGTCCCACACCTTTCACGTGATGCGTGTTCATGCTGGTCGCACGTGTACGTATATACGAACGGTCGTGTTTGCCCGTGCGGGCGTTCACGTGTCTTCGATTATGCTAGAGCCCCAGGGTGATGTGCGCCGATGTGCCTCCGTCGTTCTGCACTACTCCTCATCCACGTCGCTCTTCAGAGAATACCGCGAGGATACACCGCGTCGCGTGCGAGTATCATCAAATACCCGAGGCTTTCTCTCTCTTTCATCAATGAGGGATCACCAGTAGTACAACTGTCGCGGTCGGATCTAATGCTGTCGACGAATGATTTATCGGATCTCAGTAAAACGAATTTACTTGTCCGTGACTACGCTGTTAAATTATATCCAATGTGAGTTATTTTCAATTATACCTGCAAATCGCCATTGCTCCTATTCTCAGCAGGATAGTCACAGAAAATTTTAAAAACTTTAAAAACGGTAGAAGTCCAACGTGGTTAAACTTAAAACAATATGATTAAAAAGGTATACATCACGTGCGCAAGATGTTAGTTGGCTAAATTTTATATTTTAATAGATTATAATAAATTAAGAACAATACAATAAAATATATATTATATTATTGTATTTAATCATATTGAATCATATTGAATGATATCGAATGAACTTTAAAATTCTCTGACTTTTCCAGGTTTTTCAAGTAAAATTGGGAAATTTTCATGACCAATATAAAATACGTAAAAATTTTAATATTTAAAAGGATACATTTGTACAATAAGAAAGCTTATATTATTAAAAATGCAAAAGAAGCTTAATAAAATTTTGGGGGGCAAATTCAAACCAACAAAAAATAAATTAGTTTTGGGAAAAAGAATGTAGTTATGATGAAAAAAAGAACAATCAAATAAAATTACTGAATAAAATATAAATTTTAATTATTTTTTTTTAAATCGTTTAAAGTGTGAGTTTAAAAAAATGTATTTGACTATAAACGTCGGATATAATATTTAAAAAATTATAAAAATTATTTGGAATAGGAACAATTTAAAAGAACTGTGAGCAAAATTTAAAATTCCAGTTTCTTTTATATTTTTCCTGACTTTTCCCATTTTTCCATGACCAATTTTAATTTCCTTGATTTTTCCCGATTTTTCAGATCTGTGGCAACTCTGTATAGATATGTCGTTACTTTAACTAAAACAATACAGTTGGACACTAATTAAAAAAAAAACGTATTAAATTGACTAAAATTTAATTTAATGTTTATTATAAGTCTGTTTTTTATAAATAAATTCTCTGAATAGATATAGTTGAAGTAAAACGAATATAGTTTGTTCAGAAAGTTTTTCAATAAAGAACAGATCTTATAAGTGGACGTTATTTACTTTAAACTAATCATAAAAATGAATTGATTTGCATTTTGACACATATGAAAGTTAAAAATAACAAAATGCTGTTTTTAATTCAAGGGATTGGATTATCATTGTTCCTTTAATATCTAATAATATAAATATATCGATTCTTAATCAAGAAAGTGATATAAATTGAAATAGAAATATAAATAAAAATGAATAGAAAAGAATTGAAAACGAAAAAAATGACATAAATCAAGATAGAAATAATTTTTAGGAGTCTGATATAACACTAAACAAAATTGATTTTTACATTATTTCTATATTTAAAACATGACGTAGGCAATTTGTAATTAGCTCTAGTTAATACTCATGTTTAATACTGCCGTAATTAATTTTAATTAGCAATTTTTCTTTCCTCTCTTCTGAATTTTTCCTTGTGTCACTCTTCTTGTGAAGCTGCGATATTATATTTTTTTATTATTAATAATTATTAATTTATGTACATATTAATTAATAAATTGACAATAATTAATTAATTGTCAATTTATTAGTTAATATGTACATAAATGTTAAAATAATTTAGTTAAACGGAACAATATATATATCCTTAATAGCGACATTCAATTTGAAATTACAAAATTTTGATAAAACAAAAAATAAATCGACACTTATTAAAAAATATTTAATCATATCTTATAAAGTAAAGAAAAATTGGGGCAAATCATGAAAAATTTCAAATATTCACGAGGACGCTCAAATACTTCTGATATATCTCAAAAAAGAGAAGATATCGGAAATCAAGATGTTCTGTAATCTGAAGGCGTGCAAATTTTATTTCCTCGTATTTAGATCTGCTGCTATAGAAGAAAATAATGAAATTATACTAGAACAGTTTCTTCCATACCATACTTTTACATCAAATAAATAATTTCGTCGCCTTACATACGCGATCAGTGATTCAATAAATAACGATCTTCGTACAATTTACCGTGATACGTCTGATTAAATATTCTATGATCTACCATCATCCTGATTTTCACGAAAATGTGTGGCTGACACGTATTAAATTTATCAACGATGCATATCGAGGCGTGAGACGTCGGCCGAAGTGCTCGCGCGAGCCGATATGACGTGAGTTTGTTTTACGTCAAATCGGTATCGTCAAAAGAGCAAATGTCACGCTATTTCCACCGCATAATTCACGCTCACGCGTATAAAGTTTCAAAAATCGGTTATTACGCTGGCTGAATTATCGAAAGCTCGCTCACATTGGTGAATAGTGCGTGCATCACATCCCTCGTCCTGTCTAATCCCGATCGGATTTTATATGGAAATTCTCGTACAAAGGCAATTAAATTCATTTTATGCGACTCGAATCTATATGAGAATCTATACGGTGGTCGTCGGTGTCGAGCCGCACCTCTCTGGCGAATGTTATTCACGTATGATAAATTTGCTCCGAATTGAAGTAACATCGAGCAGTTAGGACGCTGTAAAATTTCAATCATGGTTTTACGCTTTTTCTAGTAAGTTTAATTCGCAAAATGAATTCTTCTTCATACAAAAAAATCTTTTAAACTTTATTAAAAAAACTTGATACGCTTATTTATTTTAGAAAACTAAAACTTTAAGATTGCGAAGATTTCGATATTAGAAGATTTGACCGAAAGATTTTGTTATAATATCCAAAAATTTGATTAGATATAAATCTGAAAATAATTTTGTAAGATCATCATTGTAATTAGGGAAACGAAGAAAATTCAAATACAATAAATAATGTTGCAAAAAATTTTTATATTCTAGCAATCAGCTTGAACGTTCTGCATAATTATTTTAATAATTTAATAAAATTATTTTCTAATCTATATATTTAGTTAAATTTTTAGATATTTAAGTTAGTCACTGTTCTTTTCGGGCTCAATAAGTTCATTTCAATATTTAAGAGGACTTATATTGAAATATTTGCACATCAACTTTTATCACATAGAATAGAAGAAAATACGTTTTCCTTAATAGAATTTCTATTCGAGTCAACGCTAATTACGTTATTACTTACGCTACTGGAGATTCCTAAATATTATTAGCTACAAGCTCCGAGGAATATAATTGTCGTCACCGGTCACGATTATAATTAACGTCCTCGCACGTCCGCAAATTTACGTCATGCCGTAAATTTGTCCCGACCGAACGCTTCGCATTTCCTTGCAGAATTACGGTCGGATTCAACGAAATCTTGTCGGCACGATTATCTCGATAGGTTCCGCAAACCAGACGGAAAAGGAAGGAAAGTGCGTCGAGACGTGACCGCCGGAAGGCGCCAAGTCGATACATTTCCGCCCGTCTATGTCGAGCCAGCCACTTCTCGAGCCAGCGAGTAGTTGAGTTTGCCCCTCTCGAAACGGTGGACAATCCTGTGGGCGAGGACCGTCCGTTACACGCTTACATGCTCACGGAAGATATACACGCGCCATTGGCCATCCTTCGAGTTACCGTCATATTAGAATCAATATTTGGGCCCGTGTACACCATTGAACCGCGACATCCTAAACCCATCGCGTAATCTCGTGGCCGCAGATAGCTTAACATAAACTACGAAGAGTGACAATTATTCCACGTTGATAACACAGAAGTGAATTTACAAATTTTCACTGATTTTTACCGCGAAAAAAGGAACAATTTTTTTAACATATTTTTAGACGCTGAAAAAACTCGGTCAATTTATAAAATATATAATAACATGCCTATTTTAAGATGTGGCATGTTCTTTTCAAATAATTTGGGTGTGAAAAGTAAGAAGAGCAAATGTTTCCAGCAGGATTTGATAATAACAATAATTGAAAAACGTTATCAGAAATATTAGGAAAATATGCTAAGTAAAAATGTTGTCGGATTGAAAATATAAAAAAAAAAAAACAAAAATTAAACACTTCTGATTTATATTCTAATTTCGATAAATTTCACTGTATATTGGAAAAAATGTCTTTTCTTGTCTAAAAAACTAGATATGACAGGAATATGTCAGATAGAAACAAACTTCTTCACATAAGACCTTGCAAATCTTGTAAACTAGTGCAATCGAAAATAATTATAAGAATTGTTTGGGATAAATTGAATAGTGGATAAAACACAAATGACAGAAATCCGAATAGATGCATATTCGAATGATGCATTCCGTGAACTTTTCCGGTATTTCTTCGCCATTCGCGAAAGGTCGAGAAGCAATTCGATAGACCTCAATGCAAAGTTCTCGGATGACGACTGTCGCTAGGGATTACCCGGAAAAAGAAACTAAATATACGCGGTTACGGACCTACATTCCGCCGGAGAATCGTCGTGGAGATAACGCCGTTAAAATACGGGACCCAAATATCAGCTCGTCCTGTGTGAAATATACACCTGCCCCTCTCGGCATATTAATGAGAGGCACTCCGTCGTGAGTCACGTAAGTGCGCACAAGTTACCAAGTGCCAACGAGCCGAGTGCCCGCTACAGATCGCGAGCAATATGCATAATGTACCGTCGTGACGTGCGAATGTATCTACATTTCATTTCGCGCGTCCAATCGAGGTGTCCCTACACTATAATTTAACCTGCTAACTTTTGCGACAAAGCGCATAAATTCCGGCAAACTGCGCAAACGGATGATCAGCTACTCTCGTTATCGTTGAAATGGTAAATTTCTGTAGTGTGAAAATGTGTTGTGAATATTAAAAAACGTACTAAGACGAGCGTTCTCTATTAAAGCGTTCGCTATTAAAAATAGGTAAATTAATTTTTAAAAAGCACAGACATCCCGTTCTTGAATATTCCAGAAATTCACGTATTCTGAATTAATTCAAAATGATAGTATGAAGGATTTTAATCAAATGACACGATCGTTCTTCTAAAATTACCGTTAGGATCGTTTAATCGTTAATTTAGCTTTCATTTGTACAGCAACGGCATAAAATAGCACAAAGTTTTTCAGAAAATAAATTTGAATGTTTTAAATCATTCTAATTTTTTGTGAATGTGAACTTTCCATCTGCAATCCGTTTGCAATCTGAATCTTTTAACTCGAATGTTACAAATTTTATTTAAAAATATATAATAAAAATTGAAATTTAAACAAAAATGGAGAAAAATAAGAAAAAAATTTGTTTTAAAATGTCAAGCTCTTTTTTTAGCAATAAAGGAAGCAAATCCTTCTGTCTTCTTTTACTTCGAAAAAATTTGAAAATGAAATTATCTTAAAAAAGATCCAAAAAGATTACAGACGGAAAGATAAAATAAAATTTTAGTGTAATAACTTATTGTAGAGAAATGAAAGTAGATATGTTTTTTCTTTTCTTGTTTCATTCTTTTTTCATTTTTGTTTTCAATATTAGCTCTCAACTACATCAGAGAGTCTTTTAGATCTAAAAAAAAGTTTTAATCAGTTGGGATTTCTGTACAATATGGGATTTTCAATTGTAGCTAAATTCACTTTGAATTTTTCCCTAATAGTCGGACAATGTGATGATATTTTATTTGCATTGAATGTTCAAACGGGACGCTTGAAAAATCCGGCTGGGGTCATTTAGTGAAAGATACCAACTTTGTGAAAGATACAAACAAAAAAAAGCTTTAGATTCAAAATATCTACAAATGTTAGGATGACTTTTCATCGACATAGTTGAAGATTAATACAAATTAATAATATTTTTTAAATAAATAATATTCAAAAGTAGAATGTTAGAAGTCAGCGCAGCAAACGATGCGCAATATTAAAAATAAAATTCAATGAATAATACATCCGTGACTTCATATTGTTTTAACTACACAGCTTCTCTTAATTCTATTAATTTATATTATTTATACACGTTTTAATTTTCGTCTATCTATTGACTCAACTATATTATTTATAAAATTAAATATATGTATATACAATTTATATACATATATATTACTTAGGCAATGTATACTAATATATACAAATTTTATTCATAACATTCCAACAAACATTCCAATCCTTTGAGTTAAATAATGTTTTGTGTTATTCCTAACTTTCATATAGGTATGTTAAAATCAATCTATTTCTGTGTTTATTTTAATGTAAACAACCATATTAACAACCATATTAACACATACCCTTAGTAAATAATAAATTAAATTTGAGACAAATTTAATACATTCTCTTGAGTTAAAATGTTTAACTCCACCGTTTTAATTAAATTAATGACATAATAGGAACAATGGCGACCTATATAAATGATTTTAAAGACTAAAATTAATTATAATTTAACATTATGAATTTAATAGTGCACTTTACTATTTGGTTTATGTGTCTTTGTGATTCTGAAGTAAGCTCAATTTGACATACACACAGGCTGAGTTATTCCACCTTTGATAAATTTCAGCTCACTCTTTTATTCTCTTACTTTCTTATTCTTTTATTTTACTGTTTTGTTTACTCATTAAATAAATTATCACATAGTCTGAGGATGAAACAATCGGCTCAGTCTCTTTCACTCCAGTTATAACTGGTTGACTAACGTTCACACCAAGTTTTAAGTGCTGTACGTCAAATTTGAGATCGTGAAGGAGTACACTTGACCGTTTAACTACTGCTTGTGGAATTATAAACGGACCATGCCTAAATTCACAATGACTTTGTTACACTGAAGATGACTCGGAATGAGCCGAAACATATGACTTAAGCTTTAAAATATATTATGTTTTAAAAACAATAATAGAAACAAATTCCCAGAAATTGTAAGTGCAAATAAATAAACTAAGACAAAGGTTAATGGGAAATATATATATATATATATATATATATATATATATATATGTTTGTAATATCGGATTTATGTAATAATAGCGCAATTACAGCGCCAATTTCCATTAGCCCTTTGTCTTAGTTCATTTATATTATGTCTTGTTGAATTTTTTATTTCTAATATTGCATATCATTTACCCTGCTAATTCCTAATAACCCATTTTTTAATATTTTCGTTCTTTTTCTGCTAGCAATTAAGAAAATAATTTTTGAGTTATATCTCATTGTTGTAACAAATTATATATATAGAATTAAATACATATAAAATACATACTAAATTGCCAATACTATTAGGTCCCTACATTTAATCGACTACATCACCTATTTAAATTTAACTTTTTTTTCTATCGTATAATCGTTTTAAAGCGCCATCCTTCAGCTTTAAAACGAAGTATAACAGTTGACGATGCTGTCGATATAATCTCAAAACATACAGTAGTAAAAGCGATGTCGTTCGAAAAGCAATATTTAAGGTATTTATTTTACCTAAAGAAAATTGCGGGAGAGACTAAGAAAAGAAGAACAATAAGAACCTTATTAGATCGTACATATAAAAACACAACAAATAAGAAATAGAAAATGATTTGCTCGGCCTTAGATAAAAATGCTGTGTCTTATAATACGTGTAAAAAGTAATTTCAAAAATTTCCTGATGGCAATTTGAATCTTCGAGATAAAGAATGCCCTGGACAATCCCCAAAAAAATTGAAGACGAAGAATTAGAACAACTTTTAGAAGAAAATTCTTGTCAGACTCAAATTTTTGCTAATACTATATTAGATATTATTTAGTAACATTAAATATAAGTTTATTTTCTCTAATTATCCTATTTACGTGCTCTTTTTATTTTCTTTACGCAGCATTTTTCAATTTAATCTCGCTATGGCAATCATCACAAAAGTTATCGTACGTATACATATTAAATGCATCTTCTTTCCATAAAACTTGTCCAGCATAAATTCTCCGCAATGTCTATCGAAATGATCGGTTTATTCGGAGTTCCGCATCGCTGTACTCTCGTCCTTACTCCAACACCCGACACCAGCAATGCGTAATACGCCTGATGAATAATATTGGCGTGAGTATTTTGAGACGCTTATTCCGCGGTGATTTCACGGACGATCGCATTGGCACCGGCATCAGTATCGATTATAGGAGTCCTTGTAGTCCGTCTCTACCCTCTCGATCTCACGTCTCGCGCGCCTCTTCCTCGTCGTATCCCGCGAGGGAGTGCCAGGAAACGCCGCTATTAGCTGCCCGTAACTCTAGCCTCGTCCGTCCAAGGATAATTACGCGAGTTAATGGCTCCTTTTTCTCCATGCTTCGACTCGTGCATAGGGAATACGTCGCCAGCCGACGGCAGTTTCGCATATGTGCCGCTATTGTTTCCTTTGTTAGCTGCACGAAAGGTATCTGTCGCGATTGATCCCGAAGAAACGTGCTAGGACCTCATCAACGTTCTATTTTTACGTTACTCTTTTATAATTATAAAACTTAATGCAAATCTCTACTCTAAGGGGGCTGCGTATAATCAAAGAAATGGAGAACGGAATACAAGAATTTCAATCTATCAGAAACTGTAATATGTATAATATTCTACAGTACATGGTTTCTGATAGGTTGAAATTCTCATTCCCTATTCCCTATTTCTTTTACTGTGTTCAGCTCCTAATTCTCTAAGGGAATTGTACAGTTTGATTACCATATGATGCATCTATTTCGAGCAAATAGATTCCCGAGTAAAGTCTTTGTGTGACGCTAAACCTCTTAAGAAGGTCATCAATGATCGCGATAAATTGGCAATTATGCGCCATACTTATCGAATGCATCTATTAATGAACAAAGCTATTAATGAGATATGAGAATTAATATTACGTCATTTAGCAAATGGCAGACCGCTTATATATCTGTGTATTTGATGGCGTCTACGGTGCAGGTAATCCTGCGAGCTTTGCCGATCGCCTGTTTACGTAATAGCATCATTACGTAAAATGGATTACAGATATGATTATACAAACGTATCCCCTTTGATAGATTAATTAAATGCATAATTATTAGATCCCCTTTGCAATGGAAATTAAAAAGTTGAAAATATTGAGAATTCAAAAGGATAGTAACGATTCAGTAATCTATGGCAAGTCATTTTACTTTTTCATAGTAATAAAAGAAATTTTGTCTAATGTAAAATTCTTAAAAAATAATTATCTAAAAAAATCACGCTTCTTATTGACGAATTAAAATTATGTCATTATATACACGGAAATAATGGTTTTGCTAAAATATTTAAAAACTTAGATTCAGATGTGAAAATAATTTTATGATCATCAAAATAATTGTGTAGAACGTTTAAGCATTAAATTATAAAATTATTCTTTTCATATAATAATAAATCCATGAATTAAAATTAAGTCCAAATTTAAATGATAAAAGATTCTTGAAATTAATTGATGTTATTAGTAAATATTGATTAGGAAACAATGATTTAGTCGATGACTTTTATTATATGGAAAAAACTGCATTATTCACAAAAAATTATGTTCAAATTATATATATCAAATTATATGTATACATATAATTCGCTTATTTGTGCTACAACAATTAATTAAAAAAATAAAGTTTTCTAAGATGAATTTTAATGCTTTGAATTATTAAAATTCAACCAATTTTTAAATACAAATGCAACATTAATTGATTGTAGAGGAATAAAAATATGTTCTTTTTTTTCTTTACATTTTTTTTCCGTATTTTTTTTTGCAAGCAACTAAAAAATAACAAAGGAGCTCTTATAATATAGGAGCTATATTATACAATCGCTGGCTAGTATTGACTGCCATAGTTCAGGTACTAATGCAGTACTGGGACAAATTACTGACCCAGTACCGACTGATAATTTGGGCCCAGTACTGGCAGATAGTACTAGCCCAGTTTATTTTAGCCAGTCATTTGCCAGTGATAGTTCAGTACTGACTGACAGAATTTTGGCCGTCATTTGTCAGCCAATTATTGGGTCAGTGATGGCCTATAGTACTGATTGATAGAACTTTTGCCGTCAATTGACAGTCGTAGCTAAGCGTTAATTTCGTTGTAATTGCTGGCAACTTGCTGACAATCTTATGTATAGGAGGATACACTTTTTTCGCGATCGTTCGGGAATCATTTTATCTCTACATTTTCTTATGTGTATTTTTTTTCATGGAAATCAAAGATGTCGATTCAACTCTGTGAATTAATTTTTAAATGATTGAAGCATAACTGATAGCAATTTCGTAACGATGTAAATAAAGATTTTATTCTTTATTTCAATATATCATTTTTTTTTTAGTGTCATTGTTCACAATAATTTTTGGTTTCTATGAATAAAACAATCTTTAAATGCTGTGTAGTAATATAAAAAATTTTACACTTATAGAACAAAATACTTTCTTTAATTCAGCGATGCAATTGTAATGAATATTTTAAGATATTATCTTGATAAAATCAGATTGCGTGAAAGAGCTGGTAAACAAAATGCTATACAGTTAGCATAACAAGGAGACGAACACGAAATTTTGGGATGGTAAGAGGAGTTAGATAATGCGGTTTAGATTAGTTACCGAATCTGATACGTCCATTGGCCGCAATTGTGTAAATACATAAAGGGTCCGAGAGATGCGCAAGAGAGAAATATTATCTCGAAGCCTGGGCAACCCTCTTTGGATTACGATTCTCGATGGTCTCGTTAGCAAAGATCTTCGGATTATGGAAGGTTCTGATTGGAATGCCGCGGCTACATGAGATCTCACCGTGTAACCGCCCGCCCAAAACCGGTCATCGTATTACCATATAGATTTGCGTCGATCGTTATACGCGCAATTCTCCGAATCTACGAATCCGAGTAATCACAATAACGCGTCCCAATCTACGTTAATCCGCCGTCAAAAAGAATCCGTAGTTTTAATGACAAAATTTCGAGTGACTGTAAAAAGGAAGAGCGTTCTTCAAAACATTTAAATCAAACACACGTTTGAAATACATAATGCGCGTAGGAACTGTGAACAGTATTTGTTGTCGAGGCAATGCCAATATATATTGATAAATTTAAACAGCTTTCTAAAATTTAATGTTAATTACAATTTGTGTCCACACCCGAAACGCAAATATTCCGAAAGCGAACAAAACAATTTCGAAACGACCGTACGGCCATTAAAACCACTTTAGTGTAATGGCAAATAATTCAAAATTAATATGCTTACTTTGCATATTTCTGAAAGGATGAAAGTCACGTTTAGCTTTGTAATCGAAATTATTGTTTTCTATGTAGGGTATCAAAGAGATACGAATTGTTTGTTTACTTATTAAAATTTATTTAAATTTATGCGATTAAATCTGTATAAAATTGAATTTTAATTTATTTAAATTTAGTTAATTAAATTAATGTTAATAACCCGAAGAGATACAATTACGATGTAATTCCATATCTATATGTAAATTTGTATTCATATGAGAACACCAATTAATTTAATACAAATATGAGAAATCTTAGTTTTCATTTAGAATCAGTAATTCTGATACGCTTCAGACAAAGTACATTTTAACTTCACTGCAATTATCAATATATAATAATAGTGAACTTGAGTCACAAAATAATTTTCTTTGTTCGATGAAAACTTAGTTTTCAACGCTCAAATCATTTATTGTGAACGAGTTGCCGAAAGTAAGACATTTTAGTTTAATTGATAACTATGTTTCCTCAAAGTATTCCGCCCCGTACCATCCGATAGAACATTATTTAACTCACTTTAATTAGTTCCAATCTCGCCTCGTGCTCTTAAATCGTCTTTATATTCAACTTAATCCATGCATGGCGCATGTCGTATTGTAGATTGTGAGTTTAGAGGACGAGGAAAAGAGAGGGTGAGATTGAGAAGAGAGAGGGGGGGGGGGGGGAGAGAGAGAAAGAAATATTAAGTTAGAAGTGGTTGACTTTTGTTCCGCCCTGACAACATACACGTTCGTCGTCTGAAGCATAACCCTTGGACATAACCGGGGAAATCACTTGGAAAATCCTCAATGAATTCGCAATGAACTCGAGGTTGGCCCTGCACGTTCATACGTTACGACACCCTGGAATTGTCAACCCTCTCTCACCCCTTCGCTCTTCCATCCCAGCCACGTTTTCGTCGCCTTTTCATTCTCCAGCATTCTGCTGTAGTTTGCGCGTTACACTTTGCATTATCCTACCCGTTTCTTCTCTGATTCTCGTTATTAGTAACTCTCTTTGTTAATACTTGAATGATCAGTGGTCGTTATAACGACAAAAGCAATTCTCACTCCTGCGCAAACATCTAATCATCTATTTAAACTCTCTTTGTAAATATCTTGAAATTAGTATATTATGGATCTTTCAAGTATTTCTTTCATAAAGAAATATTCAGTAACTTGATTAGATTAATACACATTCGTAGGAGCTAGAAAGTGTCTATTTTTATGAACTTTTTTGTGAAAATTTTATTCAAATAAAACATTTTGATCAATTTCTTACATATATATATGTATTAGTAAGTGTTACATAAAATTTTTACCTTATCGATACAACTGTTAAGTCAAGATTGTTTACAGTAATAGCAATTTATCATTTATAATTTTCATATAGCTCATCTAAAAGAAAAAAAAACCCAACAAATTCTTGAAATATATTGATAAATCTAATTCTTATCGATTTTTAGGGATTTTTTTTTAGAACACAGTTTTCTTTTTATAATAAAAAATAAATAATTCTTTGAAGAAAAGATATACTTTTTAAATTCAGAGGTCATTTTGTAGATATTGTCAAAACTGGCAATATCTAAAAATCGTCTACGACAAAGATTAAATTTAATGTTTCATGAATTTGCTGGGGTTTTGTTTTTTAGGTAAGCTGAATGAAAGTTGTAATAGTTACCATAAACCAATATTCCTACAAACAAGCTTTACACTTTACACCAATTATGTTGGTGTTATTTTTTAATATTTTTAATTAAAAATTTTTGTGACACTAATATACTCGTATTATACGTGCAAAATATTGATCAAAACCCCACTTGAGTAAAGTTAACAATTTTCGCCAAAAAAATTGCAGAAATATGTACCTATCTTTTTTATTTTTCTGAGTATATGTTCTCCTTAAAGGAAATTTCGTGAAATGTCAAATTTTTATTTTAATAAAACTTTGTGTATACAACACACACACACACACATATACACACAAAATCATTTCTAGATACAAATAGATAGAAAAATATTTTGGCTAATATATTTCTTATCTGTTCATTTGTACCGATATGATGTTTTGTTGTATTGTTAAATACATACACAATTCCATTGCTTCCAATTTGGATATCACATTTATCAAAATCGAATTATTCAGATATTATGTTGTGATTTCGATGGCTTTGATGCATTAGCTATTCTTATCCTTTTAATTTTTTTTTTCGCCTTTGAATGGATACATCAATTTTATCTATTGTTAATTATACATTTCTATCCAAAATGACGTTTGTGAAGAGTCCCAGACAAATATACATATTTAAGGATGTCGTAAAAATCTCTTTTAGGACATACGTATCTAAAAGGTATCTAAAAGACATCATAAAAACATTTTCTAGTTGTCTGAGGTGATTGTGTTTTCTTTATTTACATTGCTTAATTTTATACCAATTTTTTTTGTCCAATCTCTAATATGACTTTTTATTAATTTTATACTCAACGACTCCTTTAAATGTTTAATTTTTCGCATTTTTTATTTATTATATTAAGTTTATTATTTGTTTAAATGAGAATGACTATAAGTAAAATCAAAACGTTACGTAATATTCACTTTTTCCTTTTAATAAATTCGTTTTTAAACTTCTTCTTATTATATCATAATAAACTAATTTTGAATTAATAATCCAATATTGCTCGTTATTCTGATTTTTTTATTAATTTATATTGTTTAGCATTACGAGCTTAAAAATTTGATATATTATTTTTTGATATCTTAAATTTTTTATATATAACAAAGAAAGTTAAAAATTACTTTAGCAATAAGAGATGATTTCACTTAAAATTTTTTTTTCCTAACTGATATTTTCTAAATCTGCTTACATAATTTGTATTTATACGAAGTTTTATTAAAATTAGAATTTGACACTTTGCAAGATTCTTTTAGTTATCGTAGAGATAAATATCAAAGCATCTTTTCTCCAAGAGATTGTATTCATTTATGGCGCGTATACGTTTGAATGCCGAGTGTATTAAAGCCGGAAGACGAGTCAGTAGAGCGAACACGATTTGTCAAAGGTGATCCTGTTTACCGTGGAAAAATATTTAAAAGTAGATATTCGAAAAAGAATGTTTGCGGAGCGTCACTACTTCACCGAGATGCCGACGAATGTCGCGCACAAGATGAACAAGTGATTGCACAAATCTCGCGAAAGTATGTGCCAATATGTATCTCATCGCTTGAAAATGATAGAACATTTTATATCTATATAGAACGATTTATATCAAATGAAAGTCATATTATTTATTAAAAGTTTATTATTTAGAATTTTAGCAAAAAAGTACGAAATCGTTTACTGTATCTCTGTTAAATTTTTACCTTTTCTTGGGAAAAATCTTTTGTTGTCTGTATTTATTATCTATATAGATACTACACGATAGAATGATTTTGCTGAAATATCTAAAAATGAAATTAGTTATAGATTTGAACATATTTCTGTTGATCCTCAAAATAATGCAAAAATCTCAAGCATGTTGATCAATTCTACAAAAAGTTTTGACATTTTAGCAATCACAATAAAAAAAGAAGTGTTTAATTTTAAGATATTAAAATGTTTTATTTTTGTGTCCACAAACAAGTTATGTGTTTGGATTTAAAATACGTTTAAAATTGAAGTATCTTTTGTTATTAAACGTTTGTTTCACGAAGATATTTTAAACGTAAACATTTTAAACACTGCACTTTTTACAGTTTAAGCGTTTTACATAATTACTTTGGCAGTCGAATAAAATTACCTTCTCTCTCAAATCTGTATGTAATTTATTTTATTTTTCAAGAAAATATATTGAAAATCCATTTAATTGAATCAATTAACTTCTTGTTTGGATATAAGCAAACAAATTCTTGGTTGATGTAACAAAATAATTTGAAGTAAAACATATTTATTATATTATTGAATTATTGTATTATTTTGCTTATTTCTGATAAACACTGACATCTGATAAACTTGTTTGTCAGAAACAAGTAAAATGTTACAAAAACCAAATATTTTGCTTTAATTAACAATAAGTTATTTTATTGCCTCAACCAAGGATGTGTTTGTCTATATCCAAACAAGAAATTACTTAATTCAACAAAATGGGTTTCTCAGTGCAGTACTTTCCATGTGGAGAAAAAATTGAAGTCTAAATTAAGTATATATATATATATATATATATTACAGTAATTAAAGAGCAGCCTTTTATTAAATGTATATATAGAGTAGAGCGGAGCTCCGTTATTTTCAACCTTAAAGTAAATATAAAATTTACAATACAAACAATATCTTTGTAGTGCTTATATTATAACTATATCTTATACAATCATGATTGCTTTTTTTGAGAGCTCAAGTATGATCTTCAAATGTTCAATTTACTACTCAGAAACATAAACAATACCATGAGAAATGAACAAAATACCCCCGCTCTGCTCTATGTTTTTCCACACATTTTTTTCTCCATCTCACGAGTACTTCGCACGTATTACACAACACTCTATGTAATACGTGTCGTTGACTACATGCCCAACAAAAGTTTCTTTGGTAGCTCATGTAATTTCTGCTTCTCTCTCTACCCACATCTTTTTCTTCGCTTCGTCTTATATCTTCTCGTTACCATATCCGTACACTTTCCGTCTTCCATTCATCCCTTCCCGCGCGCTCATCCCTTCTTCCCCCTCTTTCCTTCCTCCCCCCCGTCGCCCCCCCAAACGACGTCGTTAATCACTACCTATTTTAATACGATCCAGCGGCGCGTCACGCCTACGATCGAAGGCATTACTATTAATGCTTGATCACGGGCACCGGCTGAAATCATTTTTCTAAAGCGCCGAATGCACGATCAGTTATAAGGGCGCCTGTCTGGCCCGCGCGCGATCGTTAGTCTAAATCGAGATTTACATTGATCGAGGATAGGAAGCCATTGTGTGTGCCTGATAGTAATTGATATACCCAGCTTTCGCATGCTAATCAAGTTGCCTCGCATTCGGCGATTGATAAGACAATATGATTACGCCACTTCGTCTCAATAAAATCCAACGGAACGGATTATTTTTAATTTTTCAATTTTTTATTAGCGTCTTTCAATTCAAATATCTATTTTCGAAAAAATTTAAACTTTGCCTCAATTTCCTTTATATACAGATACTTTTCACAAAATTTTCGGATTGATAAACGCATTAAATATGACAATAACAGTAAAATCATTGTCCAGAAAAAGCTCGAAAGGATTAAAAATACACGTTACAGTATAACGATATCGTTTGCTTTTTTTTCTATCTTTTTTAGGGAAGGCGAGACCATTTTTTATATTTACGAGTTTGCGTGATACCAAACTTTATCGCGCAAGAGAAGTGTGTCCGCGCACTAAACGCTTGTAAATTATACGCCCATACATAATTTGCATCCGCAGATGCGAGATACTCGACGAATCGATAGATGCGAGATTGGCGTTCGGCGTCGCCATTCTTGTGGCGAAAAAACACGCGCGTAATTATGTAAAAAAACAAGATGTAACATTCTCGTACTCTTGTAAGATTTGGGGGAAGAAATTGGCCTCAAATCAGGGTTGGTACAGAAAAACCCAGTTTACAAAAATCCAAATGCATGTTAAATTTCATTGTTTTGTATAATATTAATATACCTTCGCATTTTTAAATAAAATCTTAATAAAAGTTAACATATTTATCACTTAATTATCAATTTATTAAATTCATAGTATATATATATATACATATATATATATATATATATAAGTTATATAATATATATAGTATAACTGAATAATTTTATATCAGTCTACGAAACAATATAAATAAGATTATACTTAATAATTGTAATAGTATTGTAAGATAGACTATGATTTGATATATGACAGAATGTAATTAGGAATTTTATGTTAATGAACTGATGAAGGCTTTGTGAATTGAAACGTAGCAAGCTGTCGTTATTTTGATGTCGATAGTTAGTCATTTTAAATTATTGTGACATCATGTAACTTATTTCAAATGTAATAATAACATCATCTTTTTAATAAATTAATGACGTCCTTTATTTATGATGTCTTTACAACGTCATACTTAATGATGTCGAATAAATGGCCAATTGTCGACGTACTAGTAACATTATTAATGATCAATTAATAACGTCATACATTTATTCCGTTAATAACGAAAACACGAAAAATAATAATAATGATGTATTTTTGATGTTAGTTTATGATTATATTGTGTAAGAGATAAGAAATATAAGAATTCACGTCATTTTTACGATGTTTAGACGTCAAAGAGCTTATTATGGTTTTTAAAATGAAGTGATAATTACAAAAGTAATTGAATTTACTTCATTAGAATATTTATAACTTCAACACCTAGCAAGTTTGATCATTTTTGTAATTTCCACTTTGTCTCAGGAACCGTATAAATTCGCCTTAAAACTAACTAATTAACAACGTCAAATGGACGACACCTTACTAGGTCAAATCAGAAATTGGCCACAAATCTTAAAAACATTGAAAAAAATCTGGTTGCATTATTTGTAATTCTGATTGAAAGTGAAAAAAAATTAAATTTTTTTGGTTCACTCTAAAGAAATATCGTGTTCAGAGAAAAATAATTTTGTCAAACGCAAAGGAACTATAAAATTTTATTTGTTTGCTGTTTATAGCAAACAAATTTATATATTTGACAAATATTTTTGTCAATAATTTGTCAATAACATTTGTTATCAATAATTTTGTAATAAATAGAAAAAAGAATAAATATCTGCAAATAATTTACGATCCCTATCTTTGCAAATGGAATTTATGATATAGGATTAGACTTATAGCTAATTTTTTCTCTCCATACGTATAAACTTAACACTATTCAGTGTTTATATAATTTAAATAAATATTCTCACTATATTAGTGTTATTATTAATATCATAATTATAAATCCACACACGATGTTGGTACTTTATCAACACGGTAAGATTACATAGACATATATTAAATCCATACTGACATTTTTATATATCTAATATAAATCTAGTTATGAATCTAGTTGGGATAAGCAGAATTTTGATTGATATAACCAGAATCTTCTGGTTCTATCAATAAAAATTCTTCTGGTTCGTCCATTTTCAGAAAATTTTTTCAATGCAATATAAAACCATCATTAAAGCCGCCAATCAGAAACTGATCAGAAATCAATTTAGCCATTATGCGCAAAGTAACACTTTGTATTTTTGCATGCGCGTAATTCGGGCAAACATTCTGACCGTCATTACCTTACTTGTCGATCATTTTTTTCAAGGAGTGGCGGCCCTGACTGGCTGTCGACGAAATGGGCGGCTATTTCGGTTAAAAACGTTTTACGGTGTACGCGTATGTTGATTTATGCCGGTGCCTCGGAGAAGCGGAAGAAGGGCGACGCGCAAATTGAACGAGCGTTTAGCGACGCTCCGCCGAGCATGGCCGTCTCAGCAGGGTCATGTCAATATTTAAATTAATCCTCGGCTCGCGCTCGCGCGCAACTCAGCTCCTCCGCGAAATTATCGTTTCCCGCGTCTTTTTCCTTTTCCTATACCTGAACGATCTCCTTTTCTTCCCTTCTCTTTTTCCCCGCGTTTCACCGGTCGGTCGCCATCGAGAGATCGCCTTCCACATTTCCCATTTTCCTCACGACAGCGTCTCTCCCGCGCAGCTCTCCGAATTCGCCACGGTAGCGCGTGATTAACTTCCTCCCCCTTGCGATCTCTTTTTCGTGCGAACAAAGAATAAAAAATTTCCCTGGATATCGATACGCTACGTGGAACCGCAAGAACGTATAAATGCGCGACAGAGCAACTTCGGTTTCCGACGTCTGTCGTCCAAGTACGATGGCTAAGAGAGAACCGAGAGGAAAACTTTGTCTCCTTCTGTATTTCTATATTTCGATTATCAGCCGATTCACGCGCGAACTTTCGTTTCGTTTAATAAATTCATTCAACATTCCTTAAAAGTACTTTAGATACAATTATATTTTAACGAATATATTAGAATATATTATAATTTTGTATGTTCCTACATTTTGTATGTTTATAACAAAATATACATGGAGAAAAATGATGCTATGAACGAAGATGGATTGCAAAATTTAATTGTCAAATTTGTTTACTGTTTATAGCAAACGGACGTGTACAAAAATGCGTGTTTAGTAAAATTGATCAGAATAGTCAACGAATAATTATTTTATCTAATTATTCATAATCTTTAAATTTCTTGAAGCGAAAAAATACTGTCAATATTGAAAAAGAGTGAAAATATTTATATTCTTGAATAGAAATGGCAGATTTCATTGTTTTTTTTTTTTTTTTGAATAAGATTTCACTCTAAAGCTCGGTTGCACCAACGTTACTTTGATTTTAAGCGAGGCTTAAAACTCTCTCTACCTCTTCCTTTCTTTCCGCTTTAAAGAGAGAAATTGAGAGTTGTAAGCATCGCTAAAAGTTAAAGTACGTTGATGCAATCGGACTTAAGAATTTTCTAAGAGAATGAGGAATACTAATTTAAGAGATTGACCAATCATAATCAATTATTCTTTTCATGTTCGATTGTAATCGGCAATTTCTTATTAATGGCTTAAACTATAATTAAGTTTTGTATCGTAAATCGAGAATAATACGATAATGTGAAAAGAATCAAAAGCAAAATACTTAGAAGATTTCCTTGAAATCCTGGATTAATAGGACATGGGACATTAATATCAGAGCTACATTAAGGCATGGGAGAACCAGGGAGGTAAATGTTTAGGGATGGCAAATTTTAGAAAGAATTTTTTTAATTATGCATTGAAAAATATTTAAAAATTAGAGAAACATTTTGCGTCGATTTTAATCCTGTAAAAGGATTTTTGATTCGTACAATAAATTCGGAGATTTTTAGTGATTTGCAATGTGTCAATAATTTGTCACTCCAACATCCCCTTAAGATAATTCAAAGTGAAGCGCCATCTATTCGTCGTGTTACGTAATTTTAACAAGCGCCAAAATCTTTACAAATGTTACTGCGTTATCAGCAACAGTGTTATTCAGTGGTCTTGTTGGTTTACATTTGTTAATATATCTTCACAATGAGCCTGAAATTACTATAAGTTTAAATTACGACGATATTATCGATTAATTTTCTACATTAAAGTATAGGAAAATAGCATTTAAATATAATACTTAATAAATCTTACCGATGAAAATTTTTATATTTTATATAAAAGAGCGCTCGAAATATTTCAGCCCAAGAACGTAAATCGAGTTAATGCGGCACTACTTAATATATTATCTTGAACTCCTTCGGAAAATCCCCCCGGACATCCCCGGTCCTAAAAAAAGAAGACGTCTGGGGAAAACGGACGGCAATCCTATCTTACTTCAAAAGTGACACAACTAAACAAATTAGATTTCACAGAGAAAAGTAGGAAACTATTTTTCAATTTAATAAAAAATTATTTAATAAAAAATTATTGAATAACATCCGTAAAAAGAATATATTCTTGACATCAAATATCATTTTGACTGTATTAAGAATGTATTCTTTTTACTAATATTATTTAATTAATCAATAATTTTTCGTCATTTTCATTTCATACACAATCCTTAAAAAATCAATCTATTTAAGATATGTGACGATTTTAAACTTATTTTTTTTTAATAATGTTTTATAAGTAAAACGATTTCGACAATTTTTTTAGAATAGAGAATGAAATGTTGAAATAGAGAGAATATAAAATAATTGTTTACGTAAGAATGTCATATTTTTTTATTTGTTTTGATTGACTCAAAAATTACATTTTATATCATTTTTTAATTAAAAGAACGATATTTGAAATAAGATTATCCAAAGATTGCATTTAACAATACATGCAAATTTAATCTGTATTCCTCTTTATGTCATAAAGAACAGTAATACAGCTGCATATTTGCATTTCAACATGTTTGCAAATGTTTGCAAACCGATTTAATGCACAAAGTCAGCTAACTTTTCCCCGAGGAAGAATTTGTCAACGGAACTGGACCGAAAGAAAATGCGGTAGTTCCGGAAGATACGAAAGTTTTGCGATAAATTTTTGAGAATGCCGGATATATAGCGCGCTGAGAGGTAATGCATTAAGTTCGATTACAGAGCTTGCGTTGAGGAAGTTTCCGCAGCGATTTTCACTTAATAAGTCAGCTTTGAAACTGGATTAAACACGAGTTAAGGACGGATTATAAAGTTAGAATTAGATTCGATCTGCCTTATTACTGAAGGATATCGCGGTCTTTTGCATTTCGCGCGAAAAGGGATGAATGTTGTATAAATGTACAAATTTGCATGTGTTAATAAATAAACGTAATATATATAAAATTAAAGATAACATATTAAATATAATATACAAAATATATTGAATCTTCAATAAGATATTAAAAACTAATAAGTTTTATTATATATTAAATCTTCTCGTAAATTGTAATATTTATGATGGATTTATATTGTTAAATATCAAAAGGACGGATGAAAATTCAATCTTTTGAATTAAATAATATTTTGTTATTTTTATCTTCCAATACACGTCAAAATATAAATCAATCCATTTCTATAGTTAGTTTCAAAACAACGTCCATATTAATGTATGCACTTATTGTTAGTTAGCGAATATAAATGTAAAAAATAAACTGAATTCGAATCAAATTTAATATTTTCTTGAATTAAATTGTTTAACTCAATTTTTTAATTAAATTAACAACGTATTGAGTAGGAATAATGGCGATCTATAGAAATTATTATCGTTCATTATAAATTTAACGGTGCAGATTTATATTAAATTAGAGTAATCACTTGAAAATCACGCTCATAATTGAGCGTGCAAAATTAGATTTCGCGATTTCTCTCCTTATCTTCATCGAATTTGCATTTGATTGATGATACACGCAGTTCCGCAAGCTATTTGATAAACATAGTTTAGCAGATTATAAAGTTTCGCGAAGTAATAATAAATTGGTTATACCTGATATACATGTTTTAACTGGATATCTCAACATTGGAGTTGTCGAACAACTTTCGAGCTCTTCACAACGCAGCCGGCATTTTTATATAATCCCGGTCAAGCCGCGCGACGCGCCGTTTCCACGATGCAATCAAACACGTCGAATTCGTCATTGGCCCCGCAGCTAGATTCCATATAGACACGCGCAGCTCCGCTTGCCTGTCAATCGAATTCCGACCCGCTCTCGAATCAAATTACGTCTCTACGTGCACCCATAGTTCCATCTCGCTCACGCATTTATTTATCACTCCCGTTCCTCTATTCCTCTCCCTTCCACCCCCTCTCTCAACGGAAGGTGAAAAATTATTTTCGATAGGTACACTCGCACGATGAACATGCCTCAATCGTGCAATCGACGTTGCGGAAATCGCAGAAGCGAGATAATAAATATTTTTGCATGCTATTCGCACAATTTTGCTAGAAAACATTTATATTCTTGGATACCCTGATTTTAGCGAAATTTTGACGTTGAATCCTTTATTTTTTATTCTATCCTTACAATTCTCTCCTTTGAAAAGAAAAAGACGTCCATCTTAAATGTAAAAATTTTAAATTGTTTTTTCGTTTTAATAAGAAATTAAATAAAATTAATTATAAGATATTATCGAATAAAATTATGAGATAATTTTTATAAAAATACAAAAGTAATTTTTTTTAGAATTTTATCTCGTTCCTTTTTTAGATGTTTCCTCGAACATAAATCTAGGGATAGACATTAGGGTGGCATCCCTTAAAGATAAATCATAAATATCGATCGTGTAATTGATACGGGGCAAAAGGAATTCTTACTTTAACGAGCATTGGTGCGCGGTGCGAAAATTAACGAAGCTAGAAAATTTTCTCCGACGAGGGCTTAATTTCGGCCTAAAAAGCCGTTCGAGCAAACCAGCCACCACATCCTCCCAAGAGGTAATTTCGGAAAATCGTTCGCGGAGGTTGCATAAACTGTTTTAGCGTTCGGTGGCGTTCGGTGCAATGTTGTTCGCTTCTATTGATCGAAGCTCATAGAGGCATAGAGTTACAGGCCACTGGCGTCGACCGTCTCTCTCTCCCTCCCCTCCTCTCTCCCCCCTCCTCTTCTCTTTCTCTTTCCCTGTCTCTCACCCTCAATTACCATAGCTTACCCTTTCCGCCTCATCTCTCCCTCTCTCTCTCCTCCCCCGCCCTCTCTGTCTAACTATTCCTCCGCGATCTGTCTCTTTCTGCGTATTTGGTCCTGAACTATCCGAATTCCATTTCCGTCCAATTACAATTCATCCCCGTTTCAAAGCGGCAGTCACGCCGCGTTCATTTCGCAAGCTCGCTGCCGCCAGGAGCAATCATTTCTTTTCTCTTCATTTCGTCTCCCTTCCGTCTTTTCAACCCGGTCACACCTCGTCCTTCGTTTTCTTCCGTTTATTGATGGACCAATAATGATGTATATGCGCGTTTTAAGCTGGTCATAATATATAATATTTATTACTGAAACGAATACTTGAAAGCGCTATAGCATATTTATTATTTACAATACTAAAATTTAATCGATAATTATAGCACAATGTAATACATGTAACAAAATACACATTTATCGATGAACTAATTTTAAATATTAGACAGTAAAATATTATATGTTATGAATATTGTAGACGATGAGAGAGAGAGAGAGAGAGAAACTTAAAGAAAGTTTATATTATCTCTAAAATTGTTCCGAGTATTTAATTTAAATTAGCTGCAGTGCGTTTTGCGCACAGACATGAAATAGTGCACCTGTGTGATAAGATGAGAAGCATAACTAAAGTGAAGCGGGCAGTAGAGTGAAGTTTAAGGAGTTTTGGATGCGAGGGCGAGTCCTTCCGAAGAAAGTTCAGCAAGGAGTGGAGAAACGGTGAGAAATTAAGCAGATGCTCAACGTTCAACGCCATAAGAGACAATTTCACGACATGGATTTTTTTTCAACTTCAGTAACGACATAAGTAACTGGATCTTCATCCTCCATTGCACTTTCGCTCTTCTGGCCAAAGTAAGAACGGAGGAGGAGGTCCTCCAATACTTTTGCGAAGCGATGCTTCGGGCGTATCCATCCAGAAGAAAAGCGTTCTTGAGCTACAAGACTCCATTACTCTCATTAGACCCCGTGAAAGTGCCTTTTTTATGCCCCGATAGCTAATCTCACGGCGATCGATAAGCTTTAAGACGAAACGACTCAACAGCGTATAAATAAGCGACTATAAATAACAATTAATTTTAACGTGATAGTGTCTCTTAATAATACATTCATCGGCGCTCCATCGACCGATAAATAAAAACTAACAGGAAAAATATTAAAATAAAATCTTATTTCATTCACTACACTTTTAACCCGTAGCTGTTGTACCAATTATAGCTGGTATCTACTTTTTTTTTTTTTCGAAAGCTTTGTCTCGCTACGCTTTGTGCTGTGTCAGTCTGCCACGCGATGCAACCGCGATATTTTCTTTTGTATCCAATGTGACCAATGTTTGCCAACGAGCGATGCTGTTGACATTTCTTTGATCACTACGGTTTTCGATAGACCCTTGACAATTATTGCCTCCGGGTCTATCATACCTCGATTATGATTGATTAATGACAAATACCATTGAGCTCAAAATTGTTCCGTTGTAAAATTTATTGAACGAATTAATATTAGCCGTGCTTGTTCATTTTTAAAGATCTGTACAAATATAATTTCTTTTTTAAACCTACTCGTTTACGTGTTTCAAAAAATATTTTTATAACTAGAAACTAACTATAACTAGAACAATCATGGTATATTACTTCAATTAGATTTTGATATTGAAAGAATAAGTATTTAATACTTGATTATGAAATATAAAGAACCTTGCATTAATTATATGGAAAATTGAGTTGGTGAATTAGTTTTCATAAATAATGTAGCTTATGTAAATAAAAGATGGACAAAAAGGTCAATAATGGATAATTTATGAACTGTGATACATCGAAGATGTAAAACTTGCGCATTAAGCATCTTGGATACATCATAACTCAAAACTGTCTATTGAATTTTAATTGTGTCTATGTGTATTTTACTCGTAACATATAAGTTACATTATATGTAAAAACTAACTCATTTTACCGAGACTCAATTTTGTATATAATTAATGCAGATCCTTTATAATTAATTTAACCTATATAATTTAATTTTTATATACTTTCATTAATTTTAATTTATGAAAGATTTGCAAGGAATTATTAACGGAAACGAATATGTAAATATTATTGTTAACACGCAAATTAAAAAGATAATTTTATACGACGTCCAATTAAGTAATCGTATAAAACGGCCAAGGAGAAAAATAAAATTCTCGATTGATCAATGCAATCATATTACACTTCGTCCTTCGTTTTTTTAAATAATACGTAACGCCTCGTCGCCTTTAATAACAACTTTTGACCATAACAGCCAAGCAAAAACCTCCCGTTTCCTCTATTGGTTTTTTTTTTTTTACGTCACAGGCCAATTTATCGAGGACGTATCGTTTCGGCCAATCATCCAATTAAATGCCCACGCGGCCAATTCATTGCTCGAGTCTTTACTGAAAAAAAAGAAAACGAGCAAAGAGCGTTGATGGGCCGCCCACGCATTCTCGGACGATGCGTTACCCGGATGATGATGCGCCGGGCAGATTATTGACGATGAAGTATCGCGTGGTACTGTCAACCTAGCCTGTGAATTATCGGTGAGCTCTCGCCTCTTGTGCCACGAATCGAGGTATAATCATCGTTCTTGCCGTCGGCGGCATAAACTGATGATCCACGATATTCGCATAACGCGTTCCATATTGTACACGCACCCGTGGCTGGAGCATCCGCGTTCGCCCTCGGGTTAGATCGCCATCAACAAATACGCGGTTTCTGATCGGCGTGTCGACGCGTCGCCTAACACGGTTGGCAATTAAGAGATTTGAATGGAGATTCGTCGTTTCGCAATCGCCGGCTTTGACGATGCCGGATGGCACCACCGATTGGCTTCCTAATGCGTACGTCGAAGGGTTTGATGACCGCGAGAATGAGGCGGTGACCCATAGTTGATGCCTTTTGAGATCTCAAGCGCGATAAGCGGTCGTTGCTCGATTGTTTGCCATTGTCGATAGCGAGATGCATGATTTACTTAGGATAAGTAAGGTTCTATGAAATATATGCATGTGCGCGCGTACATGAACAAATTAATATTATAGAATGTTCCAGTTTTTGTGTTTTTGCTTAATATACGTTTAACTTTTATATTGTATCATTTTTTACTCGCATGTCAACGATTTCTGAAATTAATATCATGTTATTTTATAAAAATCTAATATACTGGCCGATTTAATACTGAAAGACAATAGTTAATTAATTATTTACTTCGAGTATTGAAAGCACTGTTTTTGACTCAAAATAAGTAATTAATTACTGTCTTTCAGTATTAAATTAGCCGATAACCAATATTAGATTTCTGTGAGGGCAGTGTGTAATTTTCTATCTTACACTGTAATCTAAAGGAGCACAGCAGTGCCATGTCTTAGCGCCGAGACATTAACCGTGTCTTCAGATAATAATTTATTGTCCTTACCTTTTTATCGATGGTCTGATTTTGACCGACTTTGGTATTGATCTGCGAAATCTGCAATAAAGAAATTAATAAAATAGAATTATGAAAAAACCAATTGTGTGTTACAGTAATAAACATACTTTTAGAATCATATATTTAGTGATAAT
Organism: Acromyrmex echinatior; assembly: GCF_024713525.1. Classification (NCBI taxonomy): domain Eukaryota; kingdom Metazoa; phylum Arthropoda; class Insecta; order Hymenoptera; family Formicidae; genus Acromyrmex; species Acromyrmex echinatior. The sequence continues at coordinate 552,220 of NC_141865.1, read as the reverse complement.
TTAGTCGTTTCAAAATATTCTCTACACAGAATATGTTAAAAATATTAATAAAAGCAAAGCTAATTAAAAAAAGAATAATAAATTAGTTCAAATACTGGAAAAATATTTAATTTTCACTAAAATTCTTTTACTATCAGGTTTTTATTTTTAAATATCTTCTTTTAAGCGATCTAAATCTACCGATTAGGTATAAATATGTGATAACTTAATATAGCTCAGTTGTTCTCACGAATAGTTGCCGAAAGCATAAGACGAATTAAATTCAAATGAGCTTTTCACGGTGTGTTTCAGAACGTAATAATACGTTTCAATATTTATACATGCGAATCCAAATTGACCGCGTTCAGCAAACACAATGGTTTAGTGAGCGTTCAATAATTATTGTCTGTGATTAGAATAGACCTGTAGAGATTTATATGATGAATATAGAAGAAAATTAACAATAACAGCGAGCGTTCACTCAATTGTGTAACCGCTATCTTTTTTCATCTAGTAATGTTAATGTAAGGAGAATGTAAGAAAAACATAAGGAGTAAAGTTTCAGCGTGGACTTATAGTGGTTGCCAAAAAATTTTCAGTCAAAATACAATTTTATAATAATTTTGTAAATCTGTTTTTTAGTTTATATTATATATTACGAGTTAATAAAATTTTTGTTACAACTTAAAGACAAGATATTTTTAATAAAATACATTAAATACTTGTATATTAAATATTTGTAAAGATTCTTTATAAAATATAATAAAAAATTTCGCATCGGTCGGAAACTTTTGGCAGTCACTGTATATTTCAGTACAAACAGAATTGTTGAAACAAATTTTATTAAATTCCTAATCATACCCTTTTTCTCCCTTTTGACATGACATTTTCTATTCGTGGAAAATGGTTAAAAGACATACAACTGATTTGAAAAAGAGCACCTCACGCTTGTTATTTTAGCTTAGTATCCTATTGAATATAAAAGGTCATAAACAAGACAAATATGATGCCTGACATTTACAAGACAGATCGACGCCATGCTTCTCTATTTTCGACAGTATTTCGAGCATCCCGATATCTATTAACGTGAGTAATAATCCATATCCAAGTGCTAGCGTTTCCTCCTACACGCTTATTTGTACTCACAATTGAACTAGCCATCGGACCTTCGCAGTCGATCCTTCTCTCGCGCATATACGCATCAATAACAATCAGGGATTTAACTGGCCGCATCGAGCCGCGTTCAGGGGCACTTTTTGTCATGCGATCTTCCGATCTTCGTCGATCTAGCTCGTCCAATCTATCCGTCCATCGCGGAGACGCATATAAAAGGACCGCGATAGAACGCGATACGAAGCAGTACAGCACGACGTATGTCCGGTGCTGACATCCTCTCGGAGTGATCGATCTCGCGTAACGCGTTACGTACGTGTAGAATCATATACGGCCGTTCCCTTTTGAACGGCGATACGTAAGATCACCCGTCCTCGGTTCGCTGGCAACGCTATAAAAGATGTCGCAACCGGAACAGGGCGGCAGTACGCAGTGCGAGAAAGACATGTCCACGTCCAAGAGCAGCTCGATGTTGCGTCTGAATCAAGAGAGCTCTGCCGACTGGCAAGATCACGGCGACACTGACTCGGAGGTCAGTGAGAACGACTTCCTCACTAAGGGTGCTTTCCTGCTCACCCCTAGCCACGAACTGAGTATGGAGAAGGCTGCCACCATCTGCGAGAAGATGAACTTCCGGTGAGCGCATCACTTTGGCAGGCTACCTCGTCGCTGGGACGAGGTTTATTTCCAGGATCCCAGGTCGTTCAATAAAAGAGACGTTAAACCGAACATCGTACCCCGATAACTATGACGAACGAGTGACCGAAGTACCGTCGATTTTCTCGATTTAGTTGCTTTATCGTCCGCCTTGCACTCACCGATTGTGCTCGACAAGTGTATTGTTATCGGGAAAAAAGATAACGCGTTTGTACGATTTAAAAATTGTATATTTAAAAAAAAAGTAATTTAACTAAATTCTTGATAATAATTCTTTAGAAGACTGGAAAATGTATTTGAGTATAAATATTTTCGAACATCAAGATCCTATTTGATTGAAAATAGAAATCTTTCTCTTATTTGATTTACTCTCATTGATATAAATTTCATTTATATTTTATATTTAATAATTCTTTAGATTTTGATTGATTAAGATATGGTAAACACTCTACAGTGGCTTCCCAAAATTTCCGATCAACATATAATTTGATAATCTTTGTCAATCTGTTTTTCACTTCATTATAATTCAGTTAATAAAATTCTTGTTATAATCAATTTAAAAGCATAATATCTTAAGTACTTGAATGTATTAAATATTTGTGTATTAAATTTTTATTTGTAAAAATTTTTATTTAAATAATGTAATAAAATTATTCATTGATCGAAATCTTTCGGCAGTCACTATAAAGATTCTGTTTCATTGTAATAAACCAGCTGACGCTACTTATTAATGAAGAGTTGAATTGTATTCTCAACGTATCATATATTCCGGAACAGCAAAAGAATTTTCATAGAATGTTCAAATGTTAATGAAATGTTCCGAATATTGTATGAATATTTCTTGTATATATCACGAAAATCACTCACTCGCAAGCAGTTCACATCCGTCGATAGTGGTGGCGATGTATTAACTCATAAATAAGAATCACTGGGAAAGAATATAAAGAACGCATTTTGCCTATGAACCCTTAAAATTGAGTTCCAAGACAAAAACAAGTGAAGTGTGTTTTTGACAATACAATTTGATTTACAAGTTAATTCAGATCTCTGGATCTGGAATTTCTAGGAAAATTATAAATTTATGGAATATGCATGGGGAACATTCTCCAAATGTAAAATAATGTATAAATAGAATATTTCAAAATTATCTAAGTGTTGCTCTTATATTCTCTAAATATTTCAGGACATTCTAGAATACTATGGAATGTCATTTTGAGATTTTATCAATATTTTATGAATGCTTCAAGAATATTTAGCATTAGCTAATTACTGTAACTTCCTTCGTGTTTTTCAGAAACAAATACAATTATTAAAACAATAATGCAAATTACATTTTTTAGTATAAAATATAGAAATAGAAAAATTTATAAAAATGAATAATTATATTTACAAAAGATTAACTGTTTTGTATAATTTTGTTATATTTTGTTAAAAGTAAGTTATAAAATTTTTGTGCAACATCAAAATATTTATACACAAAGATCGATTTACGTCACATTTTTATTCGAACTTATCTGTGGCATTCGACTGTGCATCGCTAAGATTACTTTGGCCTTCACTTAGTTTAATCCGCAAGAGATCCTAAAGTACTTCGTGTCCAATTCGGATCTAAAAGTAGAGTTAAGTCAGCTGGCGCTTCATGTGAAGTAGTAAAGACAGTAACAGGTCGGACAACAAATCCATTAAGCCAGACTACGTCTGTATGGTGCTATCTGTGCTATCTGTGAATGTTTTTGCGCATCGACAATGAGTTCATATGCATGATAGTAGAAATTCATTCGCACTTAGTATCAAAATAAACTAACCTTCGTCTATCGATCTAAGTCTTTTTTGACACAAGCAAAATTTCATTCTTAAATTGAATCTTCATTTTTACTCAAATTTCAATTTTTATTAAAGATTTTAATATTTAAGTTAAAAACTATTTAATGTAATAGAGATGTTGAAAAGTAAACTTAATTTTTTTTAAGTCGGAAATGGTAAAACAACTTGCGCTGGACAAAAAAGAGCTACATTGCAAACAGAGAGAATAAAAATATGATTACAGACGGAGAGTTAACCACGATATTATTCTATTATGTAAATGGAAGATTGTTATAGACTTCCAAGTTAAAACGTTTCTTTTATTATTCATATCATAATCAAAACGACTTTCTATTATGTGATCTAGAGGTGCATTTTCTTTGACGAAGACTGCCACCGGCATTCTCTTCAAGTTCAGCAACATCGATGATTTTCAAGCGGTGTATAAAAAAGGCTTCCACAAAGTGACGGGCGCTCGTTTCTATAAAAAGGTAGATATTCCGTATTCTCGCAGCTTAATTAATTCTACATTTATAGAATCGTTTATGGAAATATTTCATTTTGCCAATAAATAATGGCTGGCAAAGTAATTTTGTCACAGATAATTTAACGTGTATTAGCGTTTTTTAACTTTATATCCGGGGGTGTTGCATTATGTTGCACGATTACACGGGAAACCTCACTAAAGCCAAAGCACCTGACACAGAGAAATACCTTATAGCGCTTCTGCAGCTAATCTCGGGATCTGCATGGATTCTACACTCCCATGACACGAACATATATTCTAGATATACAACAAAGTACAAAAGATGCTCAACAACGAAAATATTTTAATAAAAATTTGCAAAATCAAATTTGATGTTGAATTTGATCATATTAATTTAAAGCTGATTGCAAAAATTGCTAAATATTTGCTTTATTCTTGAAAGCAATCCCTTATTTTTTAAAATATACACATATAATTTATATACATATAAAAAAGTAATACTATAACTGTTCGTCGTGATATTAGTATGGTAAAATAATTATAGTTAGGAGCTTCATTATTATTATTATTATATTGTCATTGTTATAAATTATAGTCACTTTCGGTACAAGTATATATTTTTTAGATAAATAGAATTATAAATAAATTATTATTATTAACATTATAGAATAATAACTATAAAAATGGAGCTCCTAACTATAATTATTTTACCATGCAAATATTACGAATATATATCAGTTATAGTATCATTTTTTTTGTTTGCCTGCAATTATAATCACAAATGCCAAACATTTTTCTCTCAATGTGATTCGCTTCGCAGCTTTTGTAATAGCTTTCGAATATTTTTTTCTAGAATGATATGCATTATAATTCGTAACATATAGGTTGCTATACCATGTAGACCGGCGAAAATCTTCACGGTCTACGTTCTAGATGTGCCTGAAGAGCTGCCGGAGGACGATATTAGACACGCTCTCTACAAATATCGATCTATCGTCGAAGTAACCAGGCTACCCCTGAATACGGGAACTGTTTGTGAGTCACGAAAATGCAAATGCTTCTTCTCCATATTTCTCATACCGTCGCTCTTTCCAGGGGAAAGCTTCAGATACCCTACGCGTAACGTGATGGATACTGCTTCCCCTTTTGCGATCTCAAAAATCTTTCTATATGTATTTATATGTATATTATATATATTTTACATATACAATTTAGAACGCAATCTCGATAAAAAATTTAATTTCCCGGAAAACCGTTCCATATACCTATATTATTCAATATGCTGAGCAATTATAGTGACTGCCAAAAGTTTACAACCTACATATAGTTTTACATTTTTTTTTCAATCTATTTTTTGGTACGTATATATTATAAATTAATAATTTTTGTTATGAACAACTTAAGAATACAGAGATATTTTAAATACTGGAATATATTAAGTGCTTGTATAAATCTTTATTTGTAAAGATTCTTTATTATCTAAGCAATACAAAAATTTCTCATTCCGAAAAGAATAATTTTGCTGAAATATTTAAAGTTTTATCCACTATCGATTGACTTCACATAATTTATTTCGGACTCTTTCGTCTTCGAATGGGAAAATAATTTTTTAATTGGATCTCCGTTGCATATTAATGAAGAATATACATCGATTTGACAATCATCATTAATTTGTGTTAAAATGTGGCTTTCAGTTACAATTAAGAATTATTTTATATGTCTGTTGTTGTCCGTTGAAGATATTTAAATATGAAGATTATCTTTTATTTATTATTTTAATAGACTAAAGAAGATTAAGTAAAATCGAAACGTTTCCTATATTATATTTTAACTAATTAAATGACACTCTAATAAATCATTTTATATTTTTGATCCAACTATATGCTCATAAATTGACCTTTCTATTACCATTATTTGCATTTAATAAAGTTTCGCTTGTTATAGATCCGAAAATAATTTTGTTGAACCATTCAAATAATTATCTAGGACACTCGAGCTGGTTGCTAAAGTGTCAAATTTTTTTATAACATTGCTTAAATTTCCTACATACAATTATTTCGATAGTCAAACAATATTATTTTTAAATCGTCTATCTAAATTTTCAAATATTTCAGAAAAATTATTCTTTTCATTTGAAAACTTTTGGCAGCCACTGTACGTCTCTCTACATTTTGCATAATATTAACAATATATTTTGGAATTGACTTTATATTTCACATTTTGTACGCGCACGTATTTAAAAACGCTATTACTTTCCGTGACGCTTGATGCATAGAGCTTTCTGCCTTTCTGCAACGCATGCAATAAAATCGTGTGTTAAATAAATCAGTGAAGGCCATCAATGACAAGCTAAAGAGCGACGCGCAGAATCTGAACGAGCCGGCGACGATTTATACGGGGCCACCCGTTATAAGGGTTACCCTGGCCAGTGTGGAGGAGACCTCGATGCTGCTGAGCCGTGGTTTGGATTTTTATGGGGCCACATATTTCCCCACCGAAACGCCCCATCCAGCCGCTCAACCCCTCGCAAAATACAAAAACAACAGGTGGGAAGTGAATTCGTTCGTGCATGCTTGCTTCGTGCGACGCGAACCGCGCGTGATTCATTGAACGACAAATTCGCGTGGCCGTGTTAAAAATTACGCACGCGATATCGTCCCGGCCGATATTTATTATCCAATATTTATTAACTATCGCTGCGTCGAAACTGCACTCAACAATTCACGGTATAATCACGGTTGTTTAAACGTCCGTTATTTCCGAATAATACAAGGCCGCTGTTATTAATTCACTCGTATAATGTGTCAAAAATGACTTTACACGAAACGGTCTTTTATATCAGATGGGCAAGCTATTAAATGGACAAGCTATTAAATGTAATTTTTCGTTCATTCGAATTACCTACACGGAAAGAACGATTTTGCTAAAGTATCTAGAAATTTAACTAGACAAAAATGAAGTATCTGAAAAATTTAGATCTGAAAATAATTGCGTTGGATTATGAAAATTATTATATGGAACACTCGAGTGTAATGAACAACACTGCAAGAAGTTTTGACATTCTAGTAATTAGTTCAGGCGTGCTACATAATTATTTTGGTATCAAAGGAGCAATGGTAACGCAATTTCTTGAATTATGTAACATTTTGTTATTTAAATTCCATTCCATGTGTCAAAATGTTAATCAATTCATTACTGTGGTTAGTTTCAAAATAAATAATGTTCATATTAATGTATGCAGTTAATAAATAAATTAAATTTGAATACATCGTCAAATTTAATACATTTTCTTGAGTTAAATAATAATTTGTTATTGAACTTCTATGTGTGTCAAAATGTAAATCAATCCATTTCTGTGGTTAGTTTTAAAGTAAATAAATCCATATTAATATATGCATTTAATAAATAATAAACTAAATTTGAATCAAATTTAATACCTTTCCTTGAATTAAATTGTTTAACTCTACTGTTTTAGTTAAATTAACGAATAGGAGTGATCTAGAAATGAATAAAAAACTCAAATTAAGTATGGTTTAACGTTATGAATGTAATAGTGTAATCTGATAAAATTATTTTCAGATCTGTGTAATTAAATTTTTAGATACTTTAGCTTTTAAAATCGTTCTTTTCATGTAGGTTTTAGTTCAACATGACTGTGATTTTCTCAACGAAAATGATTTATTTACCAATGTTTGAAAATGTTGAGAATTCGAATTCAAAAAAAGCGTAATAATTGCTGTTGGCTTAAACTATAATCTCTACTTAAAAAAAAAAAAAAAAAATGATAGTGTCATTACGCGATCCGCTCTTTTACCTCGTCGTAATATCTTTAATGGAACATTGCCAATAAAATACAAAAAGGTTTGCAGACATTAGGGAGAAACGGCTCTTTTCAGAAAAAAAAAGAGGACAGGAGAAGAGACCTCTTTCACATGTTTCGCCATTGCAGATGGATCGAGCTGGCGTCGATCGGCACGGGACAAAGAGTGAGGGACCTACTTCCGGTCTTTGACAACGCAGGCTTCAACAAATTGCCACCTCCGGCGAGCCGTGTAATAAAACCGCAAAGAAACTGACACGTCCCTCGTCCGGCACCCCGAATTCTTCGGCCGCCATCACCGCCGCGATCGATAACGGCGACGAATCGAGGGAGGACGCCACCGCGAGGACGACGTTACGACCCGACGACAATACTAATGTAGACTACCTCGATCGAAATTCGGACACGAGGATCCGCTTTGACGATTTCAATGCAATTCTAACGCTCCATCGATCGTGACATATAAAAGAACGAGGTTTATCGCCGTATGTATACCGTATGTATATTTCGCCTGAGCGAAATATAGGATGATCACATTTATTTTTGAATTAAATGAACAATTAAATAAAAATTTGAAATCTACGGAAGGACTTGACGTAGAGATACGTGCATTATTTTTCTTCTTTCAGACAGGATGACTCGGTTATTTTATAATGTATATAGAGAGAGCATATAGATATATCTTCCTTATTTCAAAAACAACATAATTAAAAAAATGATTTTCGAACTATTACCATGAATTCGATAAACATTACTCTTAATCATAAAAATTGAATTAATTTAACTTCATAAAAAATCGTCACAACTCATAAGGGTTGATTTTTTAATAAGACTAGTTACTAATTTCTTTTATGTAAATGATCATCTAAAGTGTTTTTATATCTCAGTTAAAATCACTATTATATTTATGACATATTGTACGTTATTAATCGTTTCTCCATTTATTAATATTTACAAATATTATAGTAGTATGGATTTAATTACAATTTTCTGAAAAGATGAAAAGAAACTAAACAAGTATTAAACAGAATAAGCACGTTAAGTAGCTTATTATGATAGTATTTCTTAAAAAATTTTAATACAATTTTTATTGCGGATTTTCGAAGGAACTACATTTAAAGAGCGATTATTAAAAAAGAAAAAATATGTTAACCGCTACTTATACAAAATAATATTTAACATTTCACATTTTTTCGCCATTAGGGCGTAAAAACACACCAAGTGATCATTCTCGGGTTAAGAATTGTGAAATAAAATAGAAAAAATTATATTTAATCAATTATATTAAGAACATATTCCTTTTGTTGATTATTTGTTTACAATTAGTTAATAATTTTCTGTCAAGTTGAAAAATAGTTGTTCCTCTTTTCCGTTAGAAAATTTAATTAAAAAAATTTTTTTAGTTGTGTCATTTTTGAAGTAAGGTAGCGACATATATACACAAAGACTAGATTTATATTTTCTTTAATATGGGTATGATTGAATGGTATAGATATTGGTAATAAAAAAATATTAATTCACTGGTAAAAGTGAGGAGTAGAAATTCGTGAGATTGCACGATGAGTCGTCCTTCCAAAGTGATACGATACATCGCATTGGCTAGTTGAGCACATAATATACGTCAGCGCGTGTCGCACGTCAACTTTCTGTTATTCGTGGAAAGGATATTGTTTATATCATTCACACCAACCCACATAAAACATTGATACGTGCGTAGTTGTTTTAACGTTGTTTATCACAACGCGACATATGCAGCTCCGACTTATCATAACACAACATGATTCGATTGAAGAAGGAATGCTCAACGTATTGGAGCACATCAATGCTTCTACTGATAAGTATTGAAAAATTTTATTTCCTTGTGTAGCTGAGTTTTCTGACTTTATATATACAAATATATCGACAGTGTGAACGCGGATGATTAAATTATCGCGTGCATATTCAAGTAATTTTTTTATTCAAGAGAAATCACATTTTTCTATCGCTCGAAATAAAGTAACGTTCAAGAGAAATTATTCTTCCCAATATATATCTATTGTTTAATAATGCCAGATTTATGATGAATTTTTCTTTCAAATATATCTCTATTGTCTAATAACGTTAGATTTCTGACAAATTTTTCTTTCAAATATATATTATTTAATAATGTCGGATTTATGACGAATTTTTCTTTCAAATACATACCTATTATCTAATAATGTCGAATTTATGACGAATTTTTCTTTCAAATATATATTTATTATCTAGTAATATCGGATTTATGACGAATTTAATAAGTGCATAAAAAATTTGCAGTTAAAGTTGCAAAAAAGTCAGTTGCTATTGTCACATATTTTGTCATATTATAACTATGATATGTGCAATCAAAGTTTTACTGCTTCAATTGCAAATTTCTCAAATTTATAGCGTGACAGAACAATTTGGAAAATATTAGGTGTTGGAATTAATTCGTAGCGTTTTACAAGTGATGGGAAGTACTTTCATTAATGTATTTTTTAATGCTCATGTGAAATAAATAACATTCTTTCATTAAAAACGCTACGAATTAATTCCAACACCTAATAGATTTATATTCGGTATTAAAAAAAACTATGTACTCGAAAAAATGATTATTTTTTGTCGAATAGTATTATTCTTCTAGCTACAATATGGAAACAAAAGACAATCGTTGGAAGATTAATTTGACTACTTATTCTCCTATGTTATACAAACGAAATCCGATTAAAACATAAGTCCAGCCGTATATTTCTCAACATATGCGACCGATGGAGGATCAAGCGTAATGTGAAAGGGAAATTATACGCTCGTGACTCGTGTAAAGCCACTTTTCGACACGCACACGCATAAGATACACCGTGCCGGTTCACAGGTAGACGTGATTTCTAATCCCGTCTCCCTCGCATACAGCGAAGGTTCCTATTTTTCTGTTGATGGAAAGGTCAACGTCGCGATATCAACCGCAATATATATGTACGAAATTACCGTTCCTATCAGTCGCCTACTTTTGCGCCAGTCACGCGACTAACATTATTTTAAAACGCACTAAGTAAGTCGATCATGTACTAGAAATTAATCCACCAGTGCGCTAATAATCAAGATTTCACGGAGCAAAGTAATCAACTATTATACATAAAGCTCAAAATATTCAAACATCATTTGATTCATTGATACATCATCATTCAAATACTTTCGAGAACTATAAATTATAATATTGAAATTTGAACTTTAATAAATAATTTGTTGTCGATGTTAAATTTGTTGATCAAAAAGAACCAAAAATATGACGTTTTTATTGCACTGGTGGATTTTTAAATGGTTGTTAAAATTACTTGTACGTATTAGAAGCTTTTTTTAATCGCATAAATTATTACGTTGCGAGTACAAACGATTGTAAAGAAACTATTTTAGGAAGATTGTTTTAAAATATAAAATATAATCCATATATATATATATATATATATATATATATATATATAATATATAATATATAAATATGGAAGATCACAGATTTACTAATAACAATAAAAAATTAATTATAATTTACGTTTAAGTATAGCTAATCTATTTTTCTAATAATATTTTCATGATTTTACAGTATTTAATAATTTGAAAATTATTATTTATGTTTTTACTTATTGTGTAATAATATAATTATACGAAACAAACACATATTAATAATATGTTTAAACCACGACATAAATTTTTGAACTCCCAAACGCTAAATATTTTAAGGAAGGTCATTGTATTTCTTTACGTCATATTAGACAGTTTAAAATAAACAATGCCCAAAAATAAATTGTAATTATATATTATAATATCTTAACGTCCAGTATATAAAGCATTATAAAAAAACGTTTTTATTAATATCTTTCAATAATATTAAAAAAGAGATACGAAATGATAAATGAGAGTATAAAATACATAATATTGTATTAAGAAAATAATTATAAATGAGGCATAATACATTTTACACCGTTTAATTTATGTAAAAGAACTAATTAGAGGATAATAGGATTTGTCGTGAGGGAAAACTGAGTAAACGACGGAACAAATTGGGAGAAAAACAAGGATTTTCTCTTGTTCTGCTTTCGAGTGAATCGCAAATTATCACCGACATGCATTCGCATAAACGTTCACCACACCACGGATTTTTTATTACAGAGCGGCGATTCAATAATAACGATGAAATTTACTTTGTACGTACAGCCTGCATGCGCTTATTAAGATATATATTATGCCATCCGTTATATAACCCACAATATTCCCGTTATATAAACGTCCCGCTGCAATTACGTAATACCCGTACGGATAGGACGTGTACTTGATGGCGGATCGTGATATATGTAGCCTTGCCACTTGCGTGAAAGTCGTAACGACGTTATTGCCTCTTTATTAAAAGAATTACGATTCGTACCAAAATGCCGCATACTTATTACTTTATTTTAAACACATTTATTTTAAAATTTCTTGTCCCTCCCTTATTAATCGTCCACTGGTAAATTTACTCGTGCACATAAGTGGTTTAAATGAATGTAAAAAGATTTTCAAAAATAAAATCGTTTTTCTTTTTTTCTTCACTGTTTAATTCGTAACCAATTACGTCCAATTTGAGTTATTTTTGCCCAATTTCTTCACTTCCAGATAAGTTGTGGATAACTTTATCCAGGAGATATTTCCATTGTAACGTGGTAGATTTTTTGGATAAAGTTATCTAGAGGTAAAGAAATTGAACATTAAGAATATCCATAGGTTGCTTCTACTCGAAAGTAGAAGCTGTTAATTTAACTAGAACGATAAAATTAAATAATTTAGCTTAAGAAAGTATATTAAATTTGACTTAAATTTAATTTATTATTTACTAAGATATACTAACATAGATTTTGAAAGTAATTGTGAACAATTCAACCATAGAAATGAATTGATTTACACATTTACATGAAGATTTTGGCAAACACGGAAGTTAAAAATATAATTTTTTTAATTTAAGGAATTAAGTTAGTATTATTGCTTTAACAATATTTCTCTCGTAACTTAAATTCAATATTCTCTCAATTCTCTCTATAGAATTATTTTTCAGCATTTGAATATGAAACAATCGCGTAGAGTCCTTACAGGTATTATTTTCTATGAAATATAATCGAGCAAACACCTCGAGAATGGAAGAGGCGAGAAAATTACCGTACTAAATGCCGCGCGTTTATTTCTGATTATTTTCGTCGTCGAAGAGGAGTTAGAGTGACGCTGCTTTTAACAAGGTGAGACTTTATCAGGAAAAGAGCTCGCGTAGAAAGAGAGAAACTTGGCCACGATGAGTGGTGGTCACAGGAGGGTATAAGTAATTCTCCGAGAATGCTATTACGTCCTGCTGCGCCTTCGCTCGGGGGACGAGGGCTATTTCAACGCGTAATATGAGAGAGGGTGGATATGGGAGGTGGTAAATGTCAGCTATGTATGAAAGAGAGTGCCGCCATAGAGCGAACGTGGCGCGGACAGAGCCGGGTTATCCGCCATGGCGGGTGGGATGAGAACCGGGGGTTATCCATGGCCGTGGCAGGAAACTCAAGGGACCGGCGATAAATTGTGCGTCTTCTGAAAAAATCTCAGGTAACTTAAAATATCGTACGTTTTTTGTCCTAAACATATGGGGAAAAATGCCACCGCAGTTACGTTGTCGCGCGGACGACATTATTCGCTGTTTTGCGGGTAGAAATTAGAAATTAAAGAACAAATAAGTAATGATTGCGGCATTAAAATGTTTTCAGGCAATCTAACATCATCATAATAATGTAATATATCTATATTCAGTTGTGCAAATAATTAGAGAATATTCACATAATAGAAATTTAATTAATAAAATAAAATTAATAATACATTTTAATCTAATTTTTTAATAACAATTTAATTACATTTAATACAATATATGTATATAAATAATACTTTTAATAATATATCGGAAAATATGCATGACTATTATTGTATACACGTATTTTTGTTAATTGAAGATATTCATTATAAATTGTCTAATAATTTATTGTAATTGTACAAAATGAAAATATCATATGTTGTATAGAAATATTTATTTTATTATTTAAAAACGTTATAAAACAAATCCGAGGATAAAAGAAAGAATCGCGGAAGCACCTTGCCCTGTAAAATGTGAAAATACGCGAGATAGCAACTGCCACCAATTTAGCGACTCCAATTTTTATGCAACGTGGATTTTTAGGACAAGTTAAAGTGAGAAACCTAGTTTTGTTAATGGCCGTAACTTTATTTTAGAGGACGAAGCCCGAGCGGGCAGGCTTCGCTCACCAACAAGTGCTATTATCACCGCCTCTCGACTCCGTAACCATAGACTAATTTCGCTTAAAGAGCCCGCCGGACAGTTAACCGGTTTTTTTAGTCTCCGTTTCCACAAATTTCAATTTTACGTGCAAAGAAATTTCCGAAAGTTAAGCGCGACGTATAATTACGTTTACCCTTTGGCGACTATAAAGAGACGGGCGACCACGCAATTGTCAAAACTTTTACCAGACAATTATATTAGAGAATATTCGGCACGTCAGTTTGAAGAACAATTAAATTTGCCAAGCTAAAATTTTTATGTTGGCCGACTGGCGCATCAGTTATTTAACCTGACGTCATGCCTGGCCTGGAATAAAAATTGCAACGACTGAAAAATAAAATAAAATAAAACGATAAACGTTTTAGGCAGAGAAAAGCAGTAAACTCGGTCGAGTCCAAATCACTGTTAAAGCGGCACCGTTCGTTGGAACGGAAAGCGTGTCGAATCGATTAAAAATGTATATGGAACGTGTGCTAAGCAACGGATATTCGAGGAAAGGCCTCGAGGGATCAGCCCTCGATGGTGCGAGAGACGGCTGTCCGATCTACGCCTATCAAGCGGACGAAAGGGAACGAGAATCGATGGAGAATCGAAGGGGGTTCGCTTGCTGCCAAGCAAGCTCGAATATTGCAAGCAATGAGAAGGTGGAAGAAAGCAAGAACGAGAGAGAGAGAGAGAGAGAGAGAGAGAGAGAGAGAGAGAGAAGGGCGGAACGCCTGGTAAGCACTTCTGAAGGACCATTTCCTCGAAGCTTGCGTTCCTAATCGCATCGGAGTCATCTATATTATTACGAGGCTCCCGCGCATAACCCTCTGAAGCGTGCTATACATGGATGCAAAGGTCTCAACCTACAACTGACTTGATGTCCCCCTCCTCCTCCCTTCCCTTACTCCACCAACTACATCCTCCGCCGCCCTTATTACCCGCGGCGAAACCCACCCTTCTCTCGTTCTATATACCCTGTTTCGATCCTCGTCGTTCTGCGGATCCCCTGAGCCGCGCACGTGCTCTCGCAGGAGACTGCGGAAATTGTCAGTTGCAGTTTTCAAAGTAGTCTCAACCGGTGATTGTCGATTTTAAGCCAATGCCGTAAAATTTATTTCTCGAAATACATGTTCTAGTTCAGGTACATATCTATATTTGAACTTTCTCTAATAGATACTGCCACAGCAGCATTAATTTTTTACGCTACTCGTATACGTGTCGACGTTTGATATGTGTAATAATAATACTCTAAATTGTTTATTTTTTTTAGGCAAATCTGAAAAGCTTGCAAAAACGTATTTATTCAGTTAGCATGGCGGGGATTATTTTCGCGTCGACTAAATTAAACTGTAATACTATACACACATACGTTTCTCAAGCGAAAATAACGGGATTAAAAGAGAGAAAGAATGAACAGATTTTTCGCGTCAACGTCGTGACAATAATCGATACGCTCGCTGTCTACCGAATAGTCGCATCTGTGTTTTTATTACATTGTAGTTCGCCGAGTTTAATTAGAGACTCCACGGGTGGTAACCAACCAATCTATCTGTAATGTCCCGCGGCGTCAACTCTCGTTTTCTTCCCATCAGTCGACTAATTAAATAAATATAGGACACGCAATGCATGCGCATTGGTGTTCCTCGATCAATATCGAGCTCTACGACAGGCTCGCCTGATGCGCGCACATACTGAAACCGCTCTGTTAACACAAATCAAAAACCCATCGAGAAATAAGAGACGTAGCACGAAGGGAAGAAAACGGGAAACGTGTTTAATTAGGAATGTTTGTTCTGTAATCAAGAAGAATGTAAGAAAAGCAAGCTGTTAAAGTCTATTTCTTAATGTAATAGCTCCGTGAAAAAAGTTATTTGAACAAACTCGTGTAAATTTGTTCAAATTTCAACATTTAGGAACTTTGTCCTCGTTTTCGAGGTATTATCATACTTTTAAAGCATAATTACGATCCTTTATAAAATCAACGTAATGTCTCTTTTAAAAGAAAGCTACCGAATGCAGTAAAATTATTTAACTTGAATTTATTTTTGCAACTGTTACATTTTTATTGATATTAATTATTAGCTTTACTATTATGAATTATCGCAGTTGTATAATATTCATTTAATTAAATAAAATTTATGATGGTATGGTTTCGGAGAAACTGATAGATTTTATAAAAATATAAACCTTAATCTTTTAATAATATATATATATTATCATTAAAATTATATAACAACTGCAAATATCTATATAGGATAAGTGTAATATATTCTGCAATAAACATCCTTTTCTAAAAATAACAAAAATGCATGATAACAATATCAGCAATATTATGAAATGAATTGATGAAAAATTAACATCAGTTGTACTTGATTTTTTAATGTTCTTAATAAAAAAAAAAACAAGATGAGGGTAATTTATTTATTAAATTTTTATTTATATTACTTATTTCTCATTTATTTCATATTTTTGTCGCTAAATGTTTTTATTTATATTAAAATAAAATATTGAGTAAAAACATAAAATTTATTGATGAAATAATCGACACGCATTCAGCAACTCTCTTTCCTATATAGTATTTCTTAAAATAAAATAGCTAGGATCTATTTTAACCTAGGATCTATTAAATCTAAAAAAAATATCGCAGATATATATAAAATATTTTTTTCCTAGCTATTAATTTCAGATTTGTTAATACCATAAACTGTCCGATAAATTTTTAAGCACATACTCTCTCCTTACTCTGCCTCATTGGCTTTTCGACTCGCGAGAGACTATTATTATACTAAACTTTCGAGGCGCATCGTCACGAATCTGCCAGGGTAAATAAGCGCGAAGAAGCCAGGGAAGAACCGGGAAAACGCGTGAGGGACAAAGGGGAAAAAAGTAAGATTAGAAGGGTCGCATGAAGAAGTAAGGCGAGCGGAAAAACAAGGACAAGAAAGAAGCAAGGAAGGGATACTGGAAGAAGGCAGGAAAGAAAAAGAAGGAGGTCAGGGAGAGCGTCCCCGAGATGAATATTAAAATGTAAAGTTCCCAGCAAATTAATCGCGTTAACGTCAGAGCATTTTCTCGCGTCCGTCCTCCATCTCTCTTCCCTCATGCATCTTTCTTCTTCCAGCTTCCTCCCTTGCTGACCATTCTATTTTTCCCTCCCTCCCTCCTCTCTCTCTCTCTCTCTCTCTCTTTCTCTCTTTCTTCTTTATCTCGTGCCAACCAGTGCAGAGTCCAACTCTGTGCTCCGTTCCTCCTGAATATTCATTAATCCCGCTTTCCTCCGTCGCGTCGTCCGTCGGAAATGCGCGTCTTGGGCGAAATATAAAAAGGAGAGTAAATCTCCTTCGCGCCGGTCGTCACCTCCGTCGGCGTCTTCCAACGTCGCGACGCCATGCTGCCCCGTGCATGATTGCCATAACGAAATTCCCGACGCGTTTCGCGTTGATATCGCGTTGATATGCGAGTACGAATACTGAATATACGATGGATCCGTGTACAGGCGGATACGCTTAGCCGTCGCGAAATCATGTCCGGAGTCGCCGCGCAGAATTTACATGCTCATTAAAGAAATGAAGTTTCCGGTTTACGACCTGGCTTACAGAAGATGCCGGGATGGTACGTTTACGGGTTAACCGCGGACTTTAAAATTGCCGGCAATGTGACGAAAACGAGACGCGCGACTTCCGTATAAGTAGTTGCGGCGAGCGACGCGATGAAATTAAATGAAGGGTAAACTTTCTGTATGCGCGCGTTTTTCGATGAATTATAAGACTATATTTTGTGTTTGAAATTGAAATATAGGTACCATAAAATGGGATAACTTTGGTCAGCAAATTAAAAAAATGTCTAGATAGCATGTGCAAAATCAAGATATAAGACGTTGTAAAATGTCTTTAAGATGTTTTTAGAGCTCTTCTGTTTATATACTCACCATTACATATTTAAGTTGTGACGTCAGAAGCAAAAAATATGCAATAAACATTCTTGCAAAATATATTAATATACAAATATGTGACGTCAGCGAGAAAATATGTAATAAAAATTCTTGCAAAATATATTAAATATATTAATGTAGACATATATGTTTCAATAAAACACTTATTATTAGAATCGGTATAACCGACTTGTAAAATAACCGAAAACTCTTCTTTTGTTTTATTAATTAACAAATAACTGTATTCCTGGCAATCATGTATAACTAAAAAAGAAAATAAATAATAATTAATAAATAAACTACGTAGAGTTGTGACAAATTTGTCAAATTATTTGTTAATTTCTTCCCAAAACAAGAAGATAATGTTTGAAGATCGCAAGTATTTTATGAGTCTATTTTATTGATTGCAAATGTTATTTTATTGAAAAATAGATACTTTTATTTAAATATAATTTGCAAGAACTGTTATTGTATGATTTCTCACTTCTAAAATCACAAGTATAATCTGAGATAATAACGGCGAGTGAACAAGAGACTTAAGATATTTTTTGCTCTAATTTTGACATATGTGCTATCTGGGAATTATCAGAATTTAAGGCAAATTTGCCCCATTTTACTGTACGCAAAATTTTCCACATTGTGTTTTCAAAATGTCACTGTGTAATTTTTTTTATTTAAAATCTTTTAGAGAGGGAAAAATTATGATATCTTTTTTTGCGAAAAGACAGTACCGATCTTTACTATGACATATACTCTCGATATACGTTGGCAACTAAGGGTGCCCCAACGCCGCAAGTCCACCACGAGCAAGTCCCTGTCGCGACCGATTTACCGCAAATGGTTGGCCGCCAACCATTCCAGCCTCTTCAACCACCAACTGTTCCAACGAGACATAATATTATCGCTGTGTTAAGTGCATCTACAGAAGTGTTTGGCCGCGCGGCTTCCACCTTGAGCTCTGTGCGTGCGCGCGCGCGCGCGCGCGCGTGTGTGTGTGTGTGTGTGTGTGTGCGCGTGTTGATATAAAAGCACACAGGAAACGTGAGAAACTTTACACATATACGAAACAAACCTCATCGCTTCTCTCGTAATTGTTTTAAATTCTATGAAACAACCGCAAACTGAATTTTAATTTGTGGCAAATAATAATCTGCAGCAAATTTAATGGCCAAGGTGTGAAAAGGTGTTTATAGGAATTGTCTGTCGATTGATTTTAAAACCTTATTTACTATTCATAGTCAATTACTTGTCCTGAAAATAGCACGGTAATCTTGCCAAAGATTATAATTATATTAAACAATAAATAAAATTGTTTTCAAAATAAAAGCAATAAAAAAATGTTCAGAAATAATTTAAAGTAAAAGGCACGATACTTAACGATTAATTGTAGTAATAAATTAATAATGTAAAACATATTTTTTTTTAAAAGAAGTTAATATGCTCTTTAAATTCTTTGGAGTGAAATCTCACTCTAAGGAGCGAAAATTAGCCAATTAGCTTGAAAAAGGATGGAAATAAAGTAATCGTGTACTCGTGTCTCTCTCTTTTTCTTTCTCTCTGTATTATCCCTTTAGCCGGTGAATCTTTTGCAATAACGTTTGATGTAAATCCTCAATTTTCAATTTTTAAGAGAGTGAAATTTCATTCTTCAGAATAAGAGTCACTCCAAAAGTTTTAGAGAGTATTTTACATATTAATGTAAAATTGTTAACTTATGTAACTTGCTACGATCGTTTTACTCTCAGTTGACCTTATGTATGAATATTCTTTTGTAATTATATTAACTCATCTTTCTCTTATGAACAAACCGATTTTAAATTCATTGAAAGCCGACTGTATAATACCTCATACACATGTGTTTGTATAACCCTGGATTACAATGACCAACCAGCGCGAAGAACAGCGACATGTCACATTTATAAAATCGGAATTGAAATTTATTTGGCGAGATAAAGAGGAATTCATTACGGATAAGGCTTTGTTACTGTCCTCACCAATTATAACAGCCTTTGTCGTCAAGTTTGTTAAAAGCTTGATCACGCGTGCGTGTTACTGACGCGACGACAATGTCGATTGCGAATAGGGAGACGAGGTTAATATGATACATGCTACTTATCGCAATTTATGTCGGTCAGAAAATTTGAAAGGCTGTGCACAATTATTAGAAACGTAATAAAAATATTCGTTTAATCGGATGATAGTGATTCCTCCGGAAATAAAATTCCGTGGACGAAATTTAATCGAAAATTAATGGAAACAACATCTATTTTCTTATCTAGCTTTTTCGTTTTTTATTTAAATATTGTTTATTTATACATATATTTTTTTATACATATATTTGCAATTTTTCATAATATATATAAAATTATACCATAAAATTTGATATCGTTACTCTATAAATTGTTTGGAATCTCATTCTTAAAGAGTGAAAATTGAGCCAGTTAAAAAAGAATACTCAACTTTCAATCTTTAGAGTGAGATTTCATTCAAAAGTTTTAGAGAGTACGCTCATCGTTAATTATATAATCTACTCCATCTCCTGTCATATTTTAACGATATGACATTATTTTTTTTAATAATTACATCAAACGTTATTGCAAAAGATTCACCGGCTAAAGGGATAATACAGAGAGAAAGAGAGACACGAGTACATGATTACTTTATTCTCATTATAATGGGTCACGCGACAGAGAAATAACTGAAATAACATTAAAAGTACTGTCCAAACTCCAAAGCACGTTGGAGCAGCGTTGCGCATCGAACACAGGTATAGGCGACCGGCATAGCAAAAAAGTGATTATGTATCTATGGTCGGGTGTACGTTATCACATTCCCTTCGGAATTCATCCAGCATATATGTATTATACTTCTCTCATAGATAGGAACACATCGGCACGTAAATCGCGCGTATTTTGTGTGTGTTTGAGAGAGAGAGAGAGAGAGAAGTAAAAAACGAGATGAGGGAGGGATGAAATGGGAATGGGTGGGTAGGAAACGAGATAGGCAAAGGGTAGCAAATGAGGGGATTCCGCGGGTAACTCGATACACCGCCCGTCGTCATATTTTTACGGCCGCTGAAACGAAACACTTAAAACGTGGCAGCGCGGTGGCGGCGGCAATGTATACGCGTTATTACATTTACGCGATAGATCACACTAATTGCGGTGTACAACGAGAACGGCAGTCGCTCGTAACTTACGCGGCCTGGTTACGAGTTTACGAGAGCCGCGAGAGCTCGAATCGCGGCGCGGCGGATACGTGTCGCGCTAATCTGCGAAAATTACATAGAATTTATTTTTCTTCGGAAAAACACGCCCTCTTCGCACCTCGTTTTCCATCCTGTGTGATTTATAAAGTAACCGTGTCGTATAAAATAAGCGTGTCACCGTAATCGTAGCAAATTGCGCAATGGAATTTCATTTGCGAACTGTCGCTGCACACGTTCCCGAAAAAAAGGCCACCGCCCTCCGATGACCTCCCATTTCGTCTGTCTGCGGAAATTTTTGGCCGACCGATCGACATTTGCAAGCTTCCACGAGGAGGAAATTTGGCATCCATGGATAATAAAATGGTACCTATAGTACAGGATACAAATGTCTATCCCACAAATGGCTAGAATGGCTCGCATTAGCATTGTTGGACGTTGAAGCATGTGGCGGATCGAAGGGAGAAAAGGAGGTAACGTCGCGAGTTTATATACACATATTTCCAGGGAGAGCTCGAAATATCCGAGACGTGCATTTCAGTAACGTTAAATGGCAAAACGTCACAAAATGAAATAAATTATTGCGGTAATGCGTTACAGGCATTTTGTACAGAATGAAGAGTCTATTATGAATAGCGGTAATATTTGTTGAACGAAACTACGCAAGCAATTTTTATATTTGGTATATGAAAATCAATGGGACAGTCACATACACGCACAATAAATTGCCGTACTATTGTACCAACATAGACTGAACGAGCAGAACTGTTTTATGTGGCAGAAAACAGTAACGCACGATCGTGACGTGTGTATTAAATTTCGATATGCTTATACGCACGCGCGGATTTATAACGGGGTTAGTAGGTACACAGAGAACATCGATTATAAGACATCATAAAGACGTCCTAATATTCATGAAACATTTTTTGGAACTATCAGAAAGACGTCTATATGACACCTTTAAGAATGTCCTGATTTATGATTCTTTACAGACTTTGTCCTTATAACATCTTAGGTCAGTATTACATGCGTCCATTTTTTGTCGTACAATTTTTTTAAGTCTGTCGATTGGCTATAGGACAAAGAGGTCCGAGGTCCTCTCTGTCGTGCAGTCGATTGACACGCTTGAAAAATTTGTTGTACGACAAAAAATGGACGCATATTGGTCTTACAGATGTTATTTTCAAGATTTGCTTCTAAAAAACGTTCGTCTAAGAAATAAAAATACAAATTATTGATACAAAAGGAGTTGACAAGAAAAAAAATACGAAGCTGGAATCACCTAATAAGTTGGTATATCAATGATATCATACTTATACATTTTCAATAACGATCTATCTGTCACAATAGATATCAGTACATGTCGCTAGAAAAGTTGTGTAAGTATTAAAACATTAATATATCGATTTATTAGGTAACGCCAGTTTTTGTCTTGTACTCTCCCTCTTGTCAACGTGTTTCCGGATAGCTTCGCATAATTTACTTTTTGTATTTAATTTTTCTTTTTGTATTTTGGACCTAATATATTTATGACATAATTTTCATTTGTTCAATCTTTAGATAGTATTCATAATTTGTTCTGATTTCAAGACCGTTTTAATGTCTTAAAATGTTAAAATTGATACGTCTCTGTGATTAGTTTATTTATTATTAAATTTAAGATAATTTATTCTCGATATTAATTTAAGATAATATAAATTCTCCAAATTTCGCGCCAATTAAAATTTCTATCTTAAACGTAATCCTAATTAAAAGTAAAATAGTAATATAACACAAATTAAATTTACAAGTAATAATATATTTAATAATATATTTATTATATATTGATAAGTATCTTAAAATATATATTATAAAAAATTTATTGCAAAAAATATCAGCCCAATAGCGTTTTAAGATTGAAAATTTAATTGATGTGTATAGATTGTAGAACTGGAAATTATATTCATTCAAATATTAAAATTTGGCTCTCTCATGACGATATGAGAGGGAAATTACATACAATAATTTTTATTTGTTAGCTAAAGTTTCACTTTTAGTTTTTCCTTAAAAACATAATAATTTCGTAATCTTGAAAACTGTAAAATATGTGCAAACTGAGATATCTGTCTGATATCTATGTCACATAGAATTTAGAAGTATAAAATAATTCCTGAAATACATAGCTGTCAACTGCCGCAGCACTCCTGCAGCGATTTTTGACAACTGAGAAATATACCGAGAATATATATTATTT
Source organism: Acromyrmex echinatior (assembly GCF_024713525.1). Lineage (NCBI taxonomy): Eukaryota > Metazoa > Arthropoda > Insecta > Hymenoptera > Formicidae > Acromyrmex > Acromyrmex echinatior. The sequence continues at coordinate 528,661 of NC_141865.1, read as the reverse complement.
CAGGAATTATTTTACACTTCTACGTGATATGTCGGACGGATATCTCAGTTTGCCGTATATTTTAAAAGTTTCAGAGCTATAAAATTATGTTTTTAAGAAAAAAGTAAAAAATAAAACTAGTGTTATTGTTGTCTTTATCAACATTTAAACAAAAATATTGCAAAAGTATTTTTTAGACTAGTTTTTACGATCGACTACTGCCAACCGAAGATTGGCGAAAACAGAGGGTTTGGTTTATAGCATATAATTATCAGTAATTGTATTGTTAATCTTCATTTAAAAAAATTTTTTACTTTTTAAGTTTCTTCTTGTCTTTATTAGTTTTCGTTTCTGAATTTTTAAAATTATATTTCTTTATTTTATTTTTAATTATACATATTTTTAATTAAAAAACTTTTTAATTTTTTTTCAAATTTCTTTTTGTTTAATTTTAATTTTTTTTTTAATTTTTTAAAATTTGTTTTTTTAAGATTTCCGTCTATATTAATTAACTTCTAGCAGCAGTCGGGAGTATATTTTTGTTTAAACAGATTTTTAAGCTTTTTTAAATTTTTTCTTTAAATTTTTTTAAATTCCTTCTTTTTAATTTTAATTTTTTTTTATCTAAGGTTTCAATTAAAAAAATGTTTTTTCCTTTGTTTTTATTTAATATTTCTTAAATTATATTTTTTTAATATTTAATGTTTACAATATAATATATTGTAGGATCCCGCGTATATGTGATAATACAAACATGATTTTTCGATCTTGAAACGTTAACTCTACTAAACTACCGCAGTAATATCACGAGTTAAATTGACTAGCAATTTTTTATGTTTACTCGCATCTTCAAAACGATCTTAATAATGTTGAATGAACATATTAAAATCTGTAAATAATTAATTCTTATTGCGAAAAATATTACCTCGACCGAAAGTCGAATCTCCTGCATTCCGTGCGAGCGTCCTAAGTCTTTAGACTACCGAGGCGAATTATTTAATTTTTAATTTAAACTGGTATTTTAGCATTTATTTTAGAGTGATTTTCAAAAAGTAACGAAATTATAACGAATTATAATTATTTTTTAAGTGATGGTAATTATAACGAATTACTTTTAAAAAACAGTAACTAATAATGATAACTTATTACTTTTTTGACACAGTAACGAATAATAATAATTTGTTACTTTTAAAAAACAACTTTCCATTCCTGAAGAAAAGTAAAATAATCGCGGTGACTCCCATAACTCTTTTTTATTTTTCTTTAATTAATAATAAATTACATTTCCATCCAAAAGCAGATCCGCAAGAATGTTGTGCTTTCCTTAATAATTCAATTTCGTTCTTTTAATTGAACTTTTCAACCAAGATGCACTGAACAAGGAAAGGCTCCCAGATGTGCCTCACTGATTTTAATAACTTTATAAGTTTGTAAAGAGGATAAAAATGTTTGATACATATGTTTTTTATAAATAATCAAACATAATTAGTCCTCGAAAATCGGCCAAATTTTTATTTTTTGGCTATCATTTTGGAATGCGAAACATAATGTAATTTCGTTAACATACAAAATGTACAGAATTTCGAAAAATATATATATAAATTTTCGTATAACAATAACGTTTTAATTAAACGTCTAAGTCCACTTTTAAGAACTCCACGTCGTTTCTTTGTGCAAACTACTAGTCTGTGGACCACAATTTCGTAAGTATAGATTGCACAGTTTTTATATGAAACAAATGTCACAATGTGATAGGAGCTCAACTGAGAGCGCAACTGAGAATAACAGTGGAGTAATTAGCGAGAAAAAGATTTCTCATGAAGAAAATTTATTGCATAGTTGTGACCAACAAAAAATTGTCATTTTCAATAAGATAACAATTATTTCCGCATTAATATAATAATAATTTCTAGTATTCATCACATGGAACATCTACAATTTATAATTCAGAAGTAATTCTTCATTAGTTTATTGATTGAGTAAAATATATCAATAAAAAAGTACGAGATTGCAAAATTAACTTTGTCAGTGTTAATATAAGATCCATCAAATAAATTATAGAATAAAATTGATGCAGTAAAAGGTTAAAACAAAAACTTATTATTAGAATAAAGTAATTAATGCTCGTTTCCACCAATGTAGATTAACTTTAATCTCGGTTCAACTTATTCTTTGTCTTTTTCTAGTTCTAAAGATTAGAAAAAGGCGAAGAGTAAATTGAAGTTAATCTACATTGATGGAAATCGAGATTAGTCACATAAAAGTCAAAGATCAAATAATGTTTTACGAAACACACTAGAAATGGCTGTGAATTACAGCTAAATCGTAGTGACAACCATTTTTCTCTCTCAATTTTTTAAACTCAATTTTTTTTAATTTGATCATATTGTGAATTTTTATTTCAATTTTAATGTTCTTCCCAATTTCTAAGATAATAGATCTTTAAATTGAAAGTATATTATTATAAAAAATGATAAAGGGGGAATTTTCTATATAATACATTAATTACTTTCTAAATCTTTTAATGAATTTATCATGAAAATTGTACAGTAGTCAGGTGCAGATAAAAACATTAATCAAAGAAATTTCATCTAATATATCTCTTATCTCAAGGAAGAATGTTTAAAATAGAAAAAGAAAATTACATATGTGAAACAAGAGAATGCAATCCATTATTCGAGAACCGTTTATACTCGGGTTGCAGGATTATAACACGCGTGTAATGCAGGAATCATCTCGACCCATGCGCGCCTCTTATGCATAAAATTAACAACTTACAAGGGGATTTCGCCGGCTGAGTATACAATTGCGATGCATCAACCAGCTTTATTCGTGACGAACCAATTGAAGCAGCACGATTGTGTGCGTGATAATATGCAGTAAGCGGCCACGTCAGGATTTACACACAGACAAGATGAATAACAAGAGACACTCTGCAAGAGATGGAAAAGCTACGAACTTCTCCAAACGAAGATTTCGCTAGTTAAAATCGAATCGTCTATGATTGAGATATGATTGAGATATGATTGAGAACGAGAGACTATAGATTCAAGAAAAAATCCATTAGTCCTCTTTTATTATTTAAAAGTAATTTTAATTTATAAATCTGTTTTATTAGGAAGTTTAATGAAATATAAATTGGAATTAAATTCTGCTCTGTCTCTCATAATTATATCACTAAAAATACTTATTGAAACTTCAGTCTTTTCAAAAATGTCCGACACAGATCCATATTGGTTTGTTCCTATTTCTGCGGTATTATAGACCACTAGAACATAATTGATGGAGGGATATTATCACGAAGTGACGTGCTCCGACGTAGCAACGGTCGGTCCAGAAGTGGGCTTTGCAATAATTAACCAGCCGTTGTAATCCGTCGTTAATTACGTACGGATTCAGAGGAAAATATCCCGCGTCACGCGACAGCGGGAACGATAATTATTCTGTGTTACATCATGCACGCATGCAGCCGCGTGTCACGCTCGCACGCACATGGACGCAATACGCGAACGATTAATTACTCCGCAGTCGTCTTACGATCCCCCATACCTATATTCGACCATTAGCTTATCTCTAGCCATGACAATATACGACGATGTCATCCGTACATAGACAATAGTTTAGAGACGTACACTTTATTTGCAGACATCGTAATTAAACTTAGTAAATTTAGTAAATTTAGGGTAATCATTGGCTACGTTTAACAGAAGTTAACGCTACATTAGCGCATCAGGCTGCACTTTCAACCGTTTGAAAATCTTATTGAATCCTAAAATTATATAAAGTAAGCGCAGTGTACTGCGAATAAAATTATAAAATATGATAACAACTTTTTAAATTCTGGTAAATATAAAAAAATATTACATTTATTGTTATCATAATTACTATACTATTGTATTAATCTACTCACAGTTGGAGTTATTTTTAATCATTCCTATAGGTTGTGTTATTATTTCTATCAATATGTCGTTAATTTAATAAAAACAATAGAGTTAAAGAAATTAATTCAAGAAGATCTATTTTTGACTAAAATTTAATTTATTATTTATTAAGAATGTTAATATGGACATGTTTACTTTGAAACTAGGAGAAATAGATAGATTCACATATTAATATACGTGAAAATTAAAGTTAAAATAAATGGATTCACATATTAACACATGGAAATTAAAGTTAAAAATAATAAAATATTATTTAACTTAAGGAATAGGTTTACCATCGCTTCTCTGATATCTAACAATGTATTTGTATTATTTTCAAGCAAATCCAAAATGTCATTTTCTTATGTTTTGATAGCATTTCTTTGAATTCATCATTTGCAGATTAAAATACAGCATTTCGCGAATCAAGTAAATACGTTTTCTGTCAAACACTAATGCAAATATTTGGATATTTCGAATACAGTAGGATGAAGGCAGTACAAAAATAAATGTTAACGATAGTATACACACGCGATTATATTATATTTTATTATATTCTCCACTATGCGCAATGTGTCATAATGTGCTATTATAAGCGAGAGAAACTAATTGTTAGATAGCCGTGGAGTTCGGTATCGTATCATACATTATGAAGGCCAGTGAAAACACCCTCTGACGCACGCTCCACATGGGGTAATTTTGGTAATAACGAAACTTCGCGTATGAGCGCACCGGTGCTTTCGATAAAACTGCAATTGTTCTTTCGTGAAAGCAAACGTGAGAACGAGTATTTGGATAGCATTTGAATGCTGTTGCATCGAACTTTAAACCGACTTTTTCCTTAAACCACGATACTTTTGTGAAAAGACGAAAGAATCGCGCGTTAATTCAGCACCGGACGAAATGTTATCGGCCAAACTTTCGACGAACTACAAGCTTCTCCTCTTCCCCACACCTTACAAGATGACAAAAAAAGTTTGGCTACAAAGTTTGTGTTTTTATTAAATTATTACACAGACAGTAAGGTCATCACTTTGATCAACGTGAAAATGATGATAAATAACGTCAGCTTGCTACCTGGATAGTAACGTATATTAAAAAAACAAACTCAATTATTAATTGCATCTTATTAATTACTAAAGAAGCTTTATACCAAAAAAGATTTTCATTACTAAGTGAAGTGAAAACTGCTTTATTGGTTACCTGAAAGAATTTATACATAGAAACATATGTAGTTGTCACTGATACGTTTCCCAAAGCTAAAGGTGATCATTTTGAATGTTTATTATTTTTAGTAATTATTTAATAAGATTTTTATTATTATTTCATAAGATCTGGAGACACGGTAGTGTCTCGGCGCTAAGACATGATAATTAATGGATCAATTCTATGCAGAATCAATTCTGTAAGATTCGTAATGTGTTCTCGTAAAATTTGTAAGAATTTATGATTAATATTCTAATTTTATGCATATCGTAAGACGTATGATTATTCGTAAATCTACGATTTTTTGTAAATCTTATTAGGCTATTAAGAAGCTGTTTGTAAAAATAATGTAAAAATAAAGATATAAGCATTTAAAAATTCTTACAAATCTTATAAGAATACATTACAAGCCTTATAATTCTGCTTAGAATTTAGATTTGCTTTTCATAACACTTCAAGTTTATTTTCTTAATAAATATAACCCTATAAGCACTCAATATTCCTAGAATGTTACATAAAGACATTTATAATATTAAGAATCTTTATTTTAGACCGCATATGTGAGAACAATCAATACTAGAAATTAAAAGACCTATAATGGTCAAAGCAGATCTTTTAATGCTTTAAATATAATTCAATCTTGAATTACTATATGCACTGTACATACATATATACTTGCATATATATCATATTTATAGTCCTTCAATATTATTTATCCTTTTTTAATATTCATATAACATTCTAAGAATATTATGTCTTATAGAGACACTACTAATAATTTGATGAACACAAAACAGAGTGATCTTCAATTCCTCAACAGATGGAATTTTTGTGGCGCTGTCTTTTTGGTATTAAATAAGATGTAACTTGAACATTTTTGCATGTATATGCAAACTTTTGCGTGTTCTCTTTCTCGATAGCAGCTCTCATTCGAGCAACGCAGCTTTTTCAGAAACGGCACGCCAAAGGAGAGAGGATTACACGAAGATTGTCATCTTTGAGATTTAGTAAGTCGGAGGCCCCCCGCACGATACTGTCGCGACTCGACGTAAGAACTTTCGAACGAACGAACGAGCGGCAAACTTGGAAATTTTCTATCTACGTGCGTTCGACATTTACAGTCTACCCTCGGGGTGCGACCGAAGCTACGCTGGCAATAAAGTTTTAATCGACGATGATAATTTATGAGCGCGCCGGCGGAACGCACGGAAAGAAGATCGAAAGGCGAAAGACGGCTAGCTTGGGCTCGATCCTGACTCGTCCCCGGAATTTCACGTACCGATAACTCACAGTTAGAGTTCGTTAACGAGAAGTCGTCCATTAACCGCGAGAATGCTTTTAATGTAAAGTGGACGAAGTCGTAAAGCTTTGCGCGCGCGCGCACCCCCATACCTACGTAGATCAAACCTCCATTCTTCGGCCACATCGCAACTTCTCGTTTCACTACCTTTACGATTTTACGCGAACGTTCTTGCACGAAACGCGGTAGTATCGCCTGTGGAATGACCGCGCCACCGCTGGAAAATCACCTTTAACCGCCATAATAAATGTCCCCGTATTCGTAGGGCTTTTTCGCAGCGCTCGGCCGCCTTTAAACGAAACCCCGTTCGTTCCATTTTAATCGACTTCATCGTGCCGGTTAAATCAGAGCGAATTTTTTAAATTGCGAAATTCGAAATTCCTTCGCGTACATTTCACGTGAAACGAAAACGACTAAAACGAAACTTTCAACCGTTCAGTGTGATATAATTTCTCGTCGCGAGCATAAAATGCTCCCTCTTAGCACAATTTTTATATTTATATTATATTTATTTTTCAACGAAATCATTTATTCTTATTTTCTTACTGAAAAATTCATGTTAAGTAATAATCTAATAGTTTTTATGTCTCGTTAAAACTCCATACCGATTGTAATTACACTAGTATTACAAAAATGTTTTTTTTTTTTAATCACTTCGAATCAGATAAGATGTTTCTTACAGATTTTTGGATGCTGAAAACGATGTTGCAAGTTAGATTTCAATAACACTTTCAGTTTTCAAAATAATTAAGATTTAATATACAAAAAATGGTTTTTTACATTTTTTGTAAAAAAAGGATGTTATTTCGAAATTCTAATCAGAATCATGAATGTATTGTACATCTCCTTCATAAAATGTATTTTTTTTTTACTTTAACATCTTACCTTTTAGTAACATTATGAAGGATTCAAATATAAAATTTTTTTGTGATAAATATTTTAACTATGACATTAAAGTCATTATACTTATAATTTCTAGTTTGTGTTTAATACACAGTATAATTTAAATCCTTCATAACATAACTGAGAAGTAAGATATTAAAATAAAACGATATATTTTATAAGAAAATAAACAATTCACGATTTCTAATCAAAATTTCAAAATAATGTTAATCTTTTTTACAAAAAAATATCATAAATGTTATTAAAAAAAAAAAAACATTTTTTGGACATTAAACTTCAGTTATCATAAAAACTTGATGTGTTGAAATTTGTTGGCTTGCAGCATCGTTTTTAACATTCAAAAATCAACAAGAAAAACCTATTCAATTCACAATAATTTTTACTGTAAATTATCAGGATTACAGACGTGTTTTTCACATAAAATAATATTGCAGAATATTCTGCCGTAAAATCTCTCTGCAATTGCGATAAACATATTTTTAGTTCGTCTGAATTTTCCTCCGTTTGAATTTAATCACGGAATCCAAAAGGAGCCGTTGACCTACATTGAGCGCACGGCTGAGTGCTGAATACTCTAGTTTATGGTGTTCACGCAGTAATTCGTTTAACGCAGATCAAAGTTCTGCGGCGAGTAAGTTAGTCGGCGTTAATAAATAGTTTAGCACCGAACTGCAAGTGGGCGGCAGTAAATTGAGAAAGTCAGAGAGAAAGAGAGAAAGAGACAAAGCAAAGAGAGAGAAGGGGCAAAATAATAGCCATCGATAACTTTCCCGCCATTTCTATTGTTCGATAATGCTCGCATATATTTTAAAAAAGCTTTTCCCATGATACGAGAAGAAAAAATCAAAACTTATTGTCTAGTGTAAAAAAATCTGTGGTAACGTAAGTTCTAAATGTAAGTGAAAAATTAATAAATTCTATTAAAAAAATACAATCTTGGCTAAAAATATAAAACACTCTTACAAGCTGACGTAAACGTTTTATACCTAACAAAAAATAAATTTAATAAAAAAAACAGTTTTATTAAAAAATAATATTTATTTTCATAACAACTTCAATATTTTATTAATTCTTCTTTGACTCTTATTATCGTCATTTGCAAAAAAAAGTGATAAATTAAGAGTATTTTATATTTATAACCGAGATTATAATACACTTGCATGTGTGTGTGGCTATTGGAATATTACTTAATAAAAAAAAAAACGATAATTTTTTTCATGTTAAAAATCATCATAAATCTTTAATTTACTTTATACATTTTTCATTTACTTTATCTTTTTTTGCAAGAAAAAGTTTCCAAAACGACATTGAATATCTTTTAAGATTGTAAATTGAGAAATTGTGTTTGAAGATTATTTGCACATAAACCAGTTGAAAGATCCTCAGATTATCAAATTTCATTGCTAATAAATAAAATGAGTCAATTTTTAGTATATTTGGGCACATAAAAAAATACGTGTCGCTTATTTTTGTCTGAAGAATAACATTCTAAAAGCTCGTTAAAATCGGAGAAGGACAATTAGGTCCTTTTCTTGAGCAAAATTAATTAGATAATTATTCAATTTAAAATATAAAAAGATAAATATAGTAGACTAATTAGGGTCAACAATGATAAATGGCGCAATTATTTAATGAACAATCAATAATCAGATATTATGGACATGTAAGCTAATTATACTTGTATCATTCTTGCTGAGGAGGACTCCAAAGAGAGTCGAAACGTTCAAAATAAAGAAGACATCAATCCAATATCTGATTATTGTTCACTAAATATAATATTTTTATAATTATTGTAGCACTTATCTTTATACACTCATTAGATAAAGCACTACCTGAAGGAATACTTGATAAAAGTATTAACGATTATATTTCAGAGTAGTAAGTAACAATTGTAATATAATAATTAATTTTTTGCCTATATAATCAAATGTAATAGTAAATATTATAATTAAAAGTTACACAAAAATAATATGTGGATAAATTTAATAGCAATTTCATATATATTTATAATGCAATCTGTTGTAGTCTTTAATGTTAAACTTTATCAATTTAGCAAGTTTATATCCGGCAATACCTCGACTACCACTCTCGAAAACTTTTTTAATATTATACAAAAAAATATACTGCATGATGGATCTGAACAATATATGAACGTAACAAGCAGATTCACTGAGTGGACAAAACAAGTGTGCTATCCTGTGCTGCATGTGAAGCGAATATCTCGTCTAAATATGGTTTATATATATATATATATATATATATATATATATATATATATATATATGTGTGTGTGTGTGGTTGATGAACCATGCCCAAAAAAGTTGCCGATATATGTAACTTATATTACACAAGAGCATCACAATATTATACATGAAAAAATGCTAGAATTTACATATACATCAAGCCAAAATTTACCTTTATGTTTTCTTTACGTTTACTTGAACAGTAATGACTGGATCATCATTATCAATATACAAGCTGATGAATATAAATCAATAAATTTGTTACGTTTTTATGTCTATCATATAAATAAAAGTTTATATATATGTTGTATATTTAATAATAAAATTTGTTCATATATGACAGGATATTATCGTGTTAATTATGACAAAGATATTTAACAAAAACTTACAAATTATCTAAATTCATTGGATTTTTTTTAATATACATATGTTCTCAAAGTCGCGCTCAAATCATAGATGACGCATATTATTTTTTTTTCAATAAACCGGCTCGATTTCAGTCTCTTTAAAGCACTTATGTATTATCTATCACAAGAGATGAATTATGCAGCGTGGTATTTGTTCAAAATTTTAGAACAGATCTGTTATTATCTGTTATTATATTAAATGGGCTTTTTCCCATTTTCACAAAGTTCCGAAGTTAAGGTAAATAATAATAAACAAAAGATAAATTTTCTAACGGATTCTCAGTGACTAATTAATAGTTAAACAAAGAAACGGGCTAATGAAAGAGTACAGCGCGGTTTACAATGCGTAAATTAATAAACTTTTAAAATTTATTCATCAAAATTTATTACATAAATGATCATTGATTTCAAATGTTTCGACTCTCTTTTTAAGTCATCATTAGCGAAGAAATAAATAAATTGATTTCGTCAATTCATCAAGGATAAGTTCACTCACAAGTCATATAAGCTTGGAAGACAATTACTTGAATTGTCATTAAATCAGTTGCAAATTGGCGAATCTTATTAATAATGTAACATGTCTTAAATGTTTTAGACACGATAACATGTTCACGTTACAATGTCTCAAGTGTGTCTCACCGATTAATAAGATTCACCAATTTGCAACTGATTTAATGTTAATTCAAGTAATTGTCTTCCAAGCTAATATGCAGTTATCTCGATTCTTGAGGACAATTGACACTTCTGGCAATCTGTGAGTGACTTATCCTTGATGAATCGACGAAATCGACATCATTTATTTATACTTCGCTAATGATGACTCAAAAAGAGTCGAAAATAAATTGTCATTTATGTAATGATTTTGATGAATAAATTTTAAAAAAAGTCGTCATTAACTTGCGCATTGTAAACCGCTACTCTCATTAGCCCGTTTCTTTATTTAACTATTAAATAATAAAAAAAAAATAAATTTGATGGAACTACACTGTTACTGTAATGATAAAGCAATATAAAACTCTTGTTATTCATCAATATTTAGGAACACTTTTGGAAAATCTTAGATAATATTTTGCACATCATTAGCTATTTAGAAATTTCGAAGGAAGATATACATATTAAACGTTTAAGATTAGAAGCCGCATGCACTCTAAATTTTCAGGATTGTATGCTGCCGTTTCTAATTTAATATGGCTTTACAAAAAGCCAGATTAGTATGATTAATACTTTCTTTAATTAGAGTTTTTCTAATCACTTTCAATGTAGAACAAATTATCAAAATATGAAAAACAAGAGAAATTAAGCGGACAAAGTTTGCGTCAATCATCAACAAGTTTAAATCAATTTTAATTCAAGTAATTTGATTACATTCAAAGATTAAGACACACTCATCTAGAAGTCAAATATTTTAGCTGTTCCAATTTGAAGTTTAGAATACCTAAGAATTAATATCAACTACACATTGCTGATCCAAAATGGAGCCAAAACGTTTGTGATGTAAAAATGTAATTAGTCAACATGAATTTATTACTTGCACTCCAATAATTGTACGTCGACTCTCATCTGCCTGCTTAATTTCTTCCTTTTTTGAATATCGAGTCTTTGAAGTTTTTATTTCAAAGTTTTTATTTCGAATCTATGAAGCTTTTCATTCTATTATTGCAAAACATACGAAAAATGATTTAATATTATCGATTATATAATAAAAAATTTTGAAAATATTGTATTATAACAAGGGTAACAATACTTTTTTTTATAAATATACATTAATTAAAATCATGAAAGTTTGTCGTGTATACTAATTAATTATATCTGGCATTTTATTTTTACAGAAAGATTGAAACGATTTTAGCGTTAACAGATATTATTCATTATATATATTCTAGAGAACAAATTGACAAGGTTTTATAAATATACATATATTGAATGTCTCCCAATTTAATCGATCCAATTTATTTTCTCGAAATTATTGACAATACAAATAATTGTCCAGGGATTAATAAAATAACTGATTCAATTTCTATGAAATAAAAAATATAAAATAGAGATTCCAAAAACTTATTTAAAATGTTAAATAAGAAATTATATATATAGGTTAGAAGTTTTTTTAAAATAATAAATATTAAATAACTCTTTTACTTTTTATTCAAAACACATATTTAAAAAGTAGTTATTTTAAATATGATCCTGCCACATAGTAGTCTTTCATAATTTACGTAGTAATACATTTTACATTTGGTTTTCTGCCATCAGTTCAAAAATACGAATCGACTATGAATAATTTTGTCTATTTTTTGTTGATAGAATTTATCAAATATTAATATTAATAAATTTATCAAATATTAATATATTATACATATATTATAAAGAATAATGCCTTAAAAAGAATGAATCATGGTTTTATGAATGTCGACATTTTCTGTTTCAGGTGAAAGACTGTTAAGGAAAGTACATTCTTCTATTAATTCACATATATATAAAAAGATAGAATTACGATTATTAGAAATCCAGTGGTTACTTCGAGAATGTTTTAAAGACAAAATACAGTCAATAATAAGATAAAGAAAGTAAATTAAATAAATACATGTGTAAATATATGTGTATATAAATATATATATATTTAAATTGTGTAAGATATTATAATCATAATTTTTAATATATGATTGTTCTAATTCTTATAGAAAAGAATTACGTTGAATTAAGCTATAGAAGAATCAAAATCAATAATAACAATAATACCATTTAAATTTTACAATTTGGTACAATAAATATAGATACTGCAGAATTATTATATACATGTATAAAATACATCAATAAAATACATTCAATCATTTAGAAGTGCACTTTTTAATTATAAATGATTTTGGAACATCTCGCATGATTCGCTTTGCATAATTCTGACAACAGTTTCACCTACAATTCGCAATCTCCGCAATGCGTAACAGCGTGCGATCACGTGGTATAAATCATAAGGTCATTTCGAAGCCACAGGAGGTCTTAAGCAAATTTGCCAGTTAATGGATATGAAATTTACTTTCGACCCTCGCCTGTACCATGGAACGCTCGATTAACATAACGATTATTATAACGAACTTTCGATACGCTCGTTGTCCTATCGCGCTGTTTTGTTCTTCGTTACCCGCCTTTATCCCGTGTTATCGCATCGAGTATTGTGTTGCAATTACCGACCCGAGTAACCTGCCCTTTAAAAAAAGCTATTGTATAGCGAACGATAATTTTGATGAGAATATCATGCAATTCCTTCCACGTATTCTTCCGCCGTATATAAGTATTCAATTACAATTAGAGACGTGAGCAACCTTAAAAGTACTGCACGCTGCGGTTTCTGCTAGCAAAATTACGACAGCTCAGTAAATAGCTGAAGAAAATAAAATGTCTGGTTAAATTTGACTTGAAAAATAGAAACTTCGATATTGCAGTTTATTCAATGGTTGAATAGCGGACGAATGCTGAATAAATATAAAGGCGATCGCGATTGAAATGGATTATCATAGAAATAGATACATATAAAATTCAGTTATACAAAAAAAGAAATCATCATGGCATAATTATGTAAAAGAAAAAATATATAAAAACAAAAAATAATAATATAATCAAATAATGTGAAAGAAAAAAGGGGATACTGGCATAGGCAGTAAAATTTTGATTGCACATGTCTGAACAAAACAGATAATATTGAATTCTGTTGTAATACGTGCATCATAAACTGCCAATTGAGTGACATTTAAAATAAATTTCAATTTCCACTGTTAGATCTGCAGTCCAATTGGAATATACTCTGTATACATCCTGCTCGTTTCAATGATTGATTTTCCTCTCTACCTCTATCGTTCCTCTAAATATTCTTCTCTCGAGTGAGCGTGGTCTGTAACCTTCGGTCGCTGCTGCAAAGAGAGCGGCATCGTAAGCGATGCAAGAATGCATCGGGGAAACCGACCAAGAATTATACGTAGCATGCATAAATGCAGCGACATGTGCGCGAATACGTTCCCACATCGAACACGCAATGTAATGAAATTCATCGGCGTAAGAAGCGCGAGTAAAAACGAGACGTGGAAGAAGGAGAGAGGACGAGAGGATGTAAGAAGGGAAATACGTGACGAAACAGGGACGAGAGAATCGGAGCATTAATTTGAATTCCGAGTGAATTGAGTTCGACCACGCTCGAGAGTCATCCTCGGCACTGTCGAGTAACATCGACGTCAAAACGCGTCTTGCCCAATCAAACACCTTTATAATATCATAAATCAATGGGGACCACGCGTGTCCGCCGGAAGTGCAATCGTGCGGCAATTCTGTCGGTTCTCAAGTCCGACGTAGCTTTTCGAACGAAGTCAGTAAATCATCCATCGCAATTCGGGATTGCTCGAATCTCTGTAAACGTACACGATCGACAGTGAATTTTGACATTCAATGTTATCTTCCAAATTCCATTATTTTGTTATACATATATCTTCTTTTTACTCGATAAATTTGCAGCAATATTGGATGGCAACATTCAATGAGAATAACTGACAGCCAGTCCCCTCTCACGAGGGGGAAAATTCGATACTAAAGCGCACACGCAAGCTCTAGCTGAAATTCTCGCATTTCGCCAGCTAGAAGCTCATCAACGCAATCTCTCCATATTGTGATACACGCATTTGTACGTTCTACTCCCGCGGTCGTACCTGATTACTAACCCACTCTTCCCGCGTGCGACCTATCGATCCGTAAGCGCGCAAGCCAACCGAGTCTACGTGAATTCATCATTAATCCTTGCAGTTCAATTATTCTCGTCATAAGCGCGTACGTCTCTGATCGCTCCGCTTCAATTACTTCTAATTCCAATATATTCCACATCGTCCCACTCGACGTTCGTCAGAAGGTCGTGCGCGTCTCTTTTGTGCTCCAATTCCATTTATGTGGCTACAAATTTCCGATAAATGATATTGTAGCGTAAATGTACATAGCTTGAAGATTATTACAACACATGGAATCGTGACAATACTTATTGTCGCTTAATTATTTTACACGCTTTCACCTTGTCACGTGTTATTTCTCGCGAGTTTGAAAAGTAAAGCGTTTTTTCACATTATATCTATAACACATGCGGGATACACAAAGATGTCATCGTTTTGTCATTGATAAAAAAATGATAAAAATAAAAATAGTATTTATGAGATAATGGAAGGAAACCGATCGTAAAGATTAATATATTGTTGTGAAAAACGACATATTTTGTCAGCATATTGCTTAGAAAAAATGTGACAACTGTGATAAAGAATGAAAATTATAGAAATATAATAAGATTCCAGTGTTCAAATTTTGAAAATTCATGACTTATTAATTTTAAGAAAAATACATTATAATTGAAAGTATGACAAGGAAATGAAATGAAAATGCATATTCATTGTTCTAATTAAAATGTTGTTTCAATTTAAAAAGAATTTAAAAAATGCTCTACTAAAAGTTGCTAATTTTGAGTTGTGCCACTTTTCTATTAATGGGATGGTACGTATGTATATACGAGCAAGCTAGAAGTCACCTAAGTAGAACAGCCAGATCTATATATGGACAGTTGCCCTATATCGTCAAATAGCGAGATACTTTCGAAAAAATATAATTTAAAATAAAAAATATCCGAGAGAAAAACGGTTTTGTTGAAGTATATATTTTAATAACGTAAACAAAAATTTAGCTAAATAGATCTGAAAATAAATTTAGTTGAACTATTAAAAGTAATTATGTAGAAGGCTAAAGCTGGTTGCTAAAATGTCAAAACTTTTTAGGTATTATGCTTAAACGTCCTACATTATTTTGATAGCACAAAATTATTTTCAGATCTACTTAAATTTTTAGATACTTCAGCAAAATCGTTTTTACCGTGTAAAGTTAGGCATTTTTATTTTTCGTGAATTTAATTGTTAAGTTACTCGTTTTAAATTGAATTGTTATTTACATAATCTTTATTTTGGTTACGAATTTTTTAAACTGACTTCAACTGCGTTATGTCCGGCATTATCGTCAGCCTCTTTCCCTGTGAGCCACGGCGCACCGAAGAAGGACGAAACTACTTGAAAGACATGAGTGCGACACAATGTCGCAAATTAAAGCGGAACGACGACTAAGAGAGGCCGCATCCTTCTCCTTGCTTCCTTGTTCGGAGAAATCAGTAAACCAAACCCCCTTCCTCTCTCGTACCTTCCTACCTCCCCTGCTCCGCAGCCGCCTGGGATTTTCCGGAGACGCGTCAGTGGTAAAGGTCAGACTTGCGTCAGACTAGAGGGAGTACTGCGACTAAGTTGATCCGTGATTCACGAAAAGATCGATGAACGTCTCGGTCCGCGGAGACCAACGCTTTTTTCGCGAAAGCAGCTCGTGGAAAAGCTCGAGTTAATATCAGTATTACATTCGCCCGAAAGAAATTGCAATTGCTTTTACTATTTATGTCGCTATATACTCTTGATAACTTATAAAGGATTATTATTGAGTTGGAAAGAAAGTAATCAGCGATTTTTCGTCAAAAATTTGTGTTAAAATAAAATGTTTTAAAGATTGCCTTCAATTAAAATAATTGCCGTTTCAATCTATTATTTCCTGCCATCTTTTGACCCAATTCTTGATCTCGGTTACGATTTAAAACATTTCTCCATTGAGACCTGCTGCATAATTGAACGGAATAAATAACAGTCCGATATATGCTGTAATGTTTTGTGAGTAAAAACAAAGAACTATTTTGTCAAATTTAGCAATTTAATTAAAAATAGATCTGAAAATAATATTTTTGAACTCTCAAAACAGTTATTATGGAACGCGTAATGAGCAAAAAGTTTTGATATTCTAGCAACTAGCTGGAGCGTCCTATATAACTTTAATGGTACAACAAAATTATTTTCAGAGCTCTAGCTAAATTTTTAATAATCTAACGGAATTATTTTCAAATCTGTACCTAGCTACATTTTTAGATATTTTAGTGATACCGTTCCTTCCATGGCTGAACGCGGAAGAACTTTTCATCGCAAGTCCACCAGGATTTCTAAAGTGTATGAGACGATATGGGGTCGAGCGTTGTCATGTTACAAAATGATCTTCATAGGTCGATAACTTCTTCCCCAAAAAGCCGGTCTTTTATCACCGCGAAATCCAACCTTTCTCAGAAACATAGTAGAAAACAGTAAATTCAAATGTCAATTATTTTAATGGAAAGCAATTTTTTAAGTACATTTTATTTTTACAAAAATTTTTTATGAAAAAAATCCTAATATAATTTTCTCTCCAACTTAATATATGCTGTGACATATCTTGTCAAAGATTAATATGTGATATTAAAATACATACAATTGATAGATAATATATTCACTTTAATTGTAAGTCGATAAACTAACGTTGTGTCGCGAACGATAACGTACGCTATGTACGTGACGCAAACTACATTCAGCGTTTGCGAAAATGACTTGTCGAGTTTTCTTACGGGTCTCACTCTCTTCTAGCTTTAAAAGGAAAAAACTTACGAAGACGAGAGAAGACTAGTCTCGAGGCAATGCGGATACAAGTGTCGGAATGCTGTAGCAGCAGTGCCAGACGGGAGCTCAACTGATTACTTACACGACAGTGGGCGAGTGCTTCAAAGACGACAAGTACACACTGTATCTCGAATTAAAGAGGGACAACCGTTACTCTCTCTCTCTCTCTCTCTCTATCTCTGTTTTCCTCCCTCTGTCTCTCTTCGTTGCTACCTCTCTATTCGCTGCATCCGCGAAGCAGCCCTCGAGGATACCACAAGCCTTTGGCCTTCTGCCGGTCCGACCCTGCCTTCAAATGTAAGTTGCGGACTTTGCCATGACGTAAGTTTTAAGTGACGTACCTTTGACTACCATCTGCCTCAGCTAAGCTCACGAGCACAAAGAGTCCTAGCCGGAAAGAGAGAGAAGGGGAGGAAGAGTGAGGTAGAAGATGCCACAAATTAATACCACGGTACACCAACGGATAAGGTTTCCTCGGTATCGACCGTATCTTTCTCGGACTTTCCAAATAAAATTGTTTCCTGAATCCCAAACGTAAAAAACGATACGTCGTCTAGATATAGAAAAGTAAAAATTTTCTTACAAAAATGAAGAAATGTTCGAGAGATATATTATACAGAGACACAGAGAAATAAAAATATATAAGAATTATTGATATTCCAATTACGATCTTCTTATTGTTAATGTAGATACAAATACTTTTTACCAATAACGATATTAATACGATAATATGAAACAGAATTTTACATTTGCCAAACGAAAAGAATTTTATCGAATTTCTATAACGATGGTGTCTCGTTCTTATTTTAATAACTATATATATTATATAAAATGTTATTTTCTTGTTGAATTCCATTATATTGAACCATTTAGGTTATACTAGATATTTGACCTTTGGCTAATTATTTATTCATTTTCAAATCGCCGTAATATCTATTTAGAATTTCGGTATAATTTCATGGAGGCATGACATCGTTGTAGCGGAACGTGTCAAAATTTTCGCCGCAGCCACTAATTACACGTTTATGCGAGGTTATTGTATCGACCATTTAGATCTTCTATGATATGCATGCCATGCAAAGCAAAATCGTTTTACAAAGTAGCGTAACGATCGCGATTATCGTGCGGTCACGAAACACTATTAAAAGTATAATACGTGCTGATTTGTACGTAGATAAATGATATGGTTTAATAAAATTCAATATCTGTTATTGAAAAATGAGAAATTACATTTTTTATTCGCTACACACAGCAATTAAATTTTAATGTTACAAATAAAAATATAATAAAATATACATATTACTGAAATAAAAAAAGCTGAAATATATTTATAATGGGACTTTTAAATTAGTGAAATAAATAAAAGTTACATTAAAAATGTCCAAAAGAATATTAATTTTAAGATGTATGCTATTAAAATAGAAAGAGCTTAAAAAACGAGACATCCAAATTAGTGAAATAAACAAAGATTATATTAAAAGTTTCTAATAAAGAAAATATTAGAAATTTGAGATATACTTTATTTTCTTCCTTGAATATAAAATTAAATATATAAAATTTTAATGAGAAACACAAATCAAACATATTTTTCCTCTAGGTTTCTATAGTTCATTCTTAAATTATAAATTGAGATATAAACATATATTTACTATCATTCACATTATAAAAATACTCGTTACATCAAAAGAAAGAAATAATTTAAAAAATATTCATTTCTTTTCACCTTATAATGATGCCAATGAAGCCAATGCAAATAATTATATACATCAACAATAATTTTAATATTTATAAAATAGTATTTCTTGTAACTCATTCGACTAAACTACAAGTCAGATAATATCCTCATCCTTCAATCTATCAAAGTATCAGCCATGTTATACAATAATTAAGATCACGCGGAGAACAAAAGATATATTTAAAACTATATCTCGATATTAATATTCGATAGCTACAATATAAAGTTAGTTCATCGGCACGTCCCTCCTCTTCCCTTCCACCCTTCTACCTCCTGCTTTCATTACTCCTTATAGCAAAGCGACGACGCAGAACGATCGATCGGTCGCTCGTTTGGTCGGTCGCCGCGTTTCGGTTGCCAACCAGCCGGGATTTCCGAAAGGATCGCGCTCAACAAAAATTATTTAGCGTCATAAGGCTCCATGGCCTCTCTAATCGACGATGGAATCCATAAATTCGTCAACGGTACCTTCGTCATTTCACAGCAGCACACGAAGCGACATAACGATAACGTGACCAGTAAAATGGCCATCCGTTGCACATTGCGGCGCCATTATCAGCAACGGTACACAGTACGCGCGCTGACGATTTTCATTTCCCCGTTTTTATTGGCCCGTTAAAAGTTACGCCTCCGCCGTCATTTATGCCTGATTAAAGTTTAACTTGATTCGTAGCGCAACCCCCGCGCAACGAACCCTTCCTACCCTCGCTTCGCGCGACACTCCAACGAGCCATACAAACTGCTCTTGCAAAGGCAACTGACGAGTTTTTGCCGGAAATTGCAAACTACACATACATATACAGCGTAAATCCGAACAAATTTTACTATACGGATCGTAACTTTATTTTAACGTAATTAAAATTTTTTAATTTTAAGGAACAGAAGAGAATAAAATGAAAATGTTCGTAAGGATAATATTGTACAATGCAACAAATTTTAATCAACTTTTTGTTTCTCAATAAGTTTTTCAACTCGCATGACGTAATCATGATTGTTGTGATGTAACTGTGACATTTTATGCTATGGGGATAATTTAGTTATTGTAACCATAAAAATGATTGAAATTAAAAACTGATTATATAATTATAATCATTTTCGGTTGTCTATTATATAGATATATTGGTTAATAGAACATATAGTTATTATTACTAATACGTAGTAATTATAATCATAATTATAGTATCATGTAATTATAATTGCAAATACCAAAAAATTTTTCTCTTAGTGTAGCCATACTAGGTGGCCAAACTTCGGTATCGTATTCCACTGTCCCTAAGGATAAAAGTGTTTATATCTAAAAGAAAAAAAAAAAAAAAGAATTTCGATATTACGATATTAAAATTAAGAATTACGATATTAAAATTTGTCCACGCTTTCTGGAACGCTGTATATGTATTTAAAATGACCTAAACACAAATTTTTCTTAAAATCTTCATTGCACTCATGTAAATATTTAAAAATATCTTTTTTTAACGTTAAAAAATATTTTCTGTTTTGAATCTGATTATTATTTTAATTTTGGATTCACAATCAGTGAAAAATTAGAAAAAGTCGCAAAGCGATTAAATAATAAAGCGATAATAAATTATAGGCTACAGAGAGTCCGATTACCTTTTATTCCAAAATTAAAAGAAAGCTGTAAAATTTAAAGCTGTTTAAATTTGTACGGTTTATTTAAAAAATAAAGTTTTTAATTTCTAAAACTCTATAGATAATGGAATTTTTTAAATGTTTTATTCTTTTTCAACTAAAAACACACCAGAGAATCAGCATTTAAGTAATGAGAAATAAAAACCTTGTAATTTGCTTATTATAAAGTATCATATTAATATTATTGTCAGAAGAATATTTTTTGTCAGAAGAAATTGTCAAATTATTCATAATATGAAAAATGTTAAGCGTCTATTCTTCTGCAGTTCGCGATTGCACATTTCTCTATATTTAAACGCCGATATCGCAAACAATTCTTAAAAATGCCGGAATTTGAAAATACTCTCTCATTATCTTGGTACATTTATCGATTTCGAAATTTTTTGGCAAAGCTCGGAAAGCGCATTAACTTCTTTATTTACGACAGGCTTTGGAAAATGATGGTAGGCTATTAAAACTTTCGACTTTTAGTACCCGGAAACTGAGTATTCAAGATAATTTTTCTGTGTGTGGAACTAGGTTTCAGGTAATTTTCGTTAAAGCTCATAAAATATTGAATCAAATGGGATGCGAATGGCTCGCAGTGCAATAACAGATACTAATAAAAGAAGTTTAAAGTCGAAAATTATTTAAATAGGGAATTTTGATTTAAAACATTATTGCAAATAACATTATTGCAAATAACATTATTGCATCAAATAAAATACTAATGTCTTTCATTTACATATAACACATTTACATATATAAATAATTAAATTGCTGAAACTTGAAGGAATAGAAGATTGAACGATGAAGAGATAGAAGATTGCCAGAATAAACCCTAAGATAGCACTTGCTTCGTTGAATATATTTTCCTCCGTTTTAGTATTAAACTGACGTAATACGATAAGCTGACATTATCGAGCAAGGATTCTTGCATAGTGGTGTACGGTTTCGGAAATCTTATATCGGACATCGATAATGCATTAACCGTTAAAATCAGAATGACGCTTTAGTGGCCTCTAAGTTAACATCATATTTTTAGAATTTTAGTGCAACTGATAGCTCTTTTTAAAATTATTGAATTATCAAAAAATTTATATTTAATACTTGAAAAGAATATTTTTATTTAACTTAGTAAATATATGTAAAAATATATATATAATGTAAAAAATAGAATGCTCAAAAAATATCATTATATTGATATCATTAGGATGCCTATTTTTTTGTTATATATTTATGTTACAAATTAGTAATCTTTGTTTTTTTTCCATTTTAATCGATTTTTCCATTTTAATATTTATTTTACGATAAAAGTTTTCAAACGTTATCTTAGTAAAATGTTGAATTTGAAAAAAAAAAAGATTTAAGTACAATAATTTGGAAAATTCCTATCCGACAATTAAAATACATCTGAATCTTTTTCATTTGTGTTCTTATTCTTATCATTGATTCTTCTCATTTGTGTTGAGAATAATCGTTAAAACTTATAAAAAAAAAACTATTCAAAACACACTTTCATGATAAAACAAAGAAATTCCGGTAATTTTTCAATTCCTGGATAAGAATTTTTCAAGTTCCTATATATTTATGAAGTCGTCTTATTCTCGTTCATGAAGTCTCCTTAGTCTCGTTATTATAAATTAAATCGCTAGTCGGGATTATACGCAAATTGGCGTGGCGTGTGACGTCAGTTTGATACGTGTACAAACTTCGTTCAATATTTATCATTAGAAAGAGATAACGCACGAAGATATTTGAATACGGTTTATATTGGAGCAACAGGTAAAAAGCTCTGGAAATTGGTTAGACAGGCAAACTCAACAGGCACAGCGATGGCACGTATACGAAGCGATCTCTATAAATATGTATACGCTTTTAGGCACATCTTCTTACACGTGTGTGATAATTTTAACAATGCAGAACATGACATGCATTGAGCTTGTCTTTGCATGAATACATAAGGATAATTTTCATAAACTTATCAATGCATCGTTGTGCATCATATAAAGTAAATGACATGAATATTTTCTTGTACTTTCTGAAATATATTCGCAAAACTATAAGTACAGATGGAAAGTGGAAGAATCAGGAATAGGAAGATAGGAACTATAAATGATTATATTTGTCATAATAATTTCATTAATGATATTTAAATCCTAATGTGTATGTGTGTGTGTGTGTATATTATGTCGCGCTTTGAATTTTTAGAATTCTACTAATTTGAACATTTATTCCAGTCCAAAAGTTAAAAAATATTTATAAATTAAAAATTTACATTTTTGGGATTATTTATTTAAATATTTTTAACAATACATTTTTGACAATAATTCTTCAGATCTAATAACTATTATTGGATCTAAAGAATGATGATTTAAAAAATACATTGTTGTGAATATTGGAACAAGTAATCGTAAAAATGCTAATTTAAAAAAAAAGTTTTCCAACTTTTGACCTGGAGTATATTTTGCATATCACTTTCAGATTAAAAATGCAAGAGAGACTTTATTGTCGGATGGATTATAATTTCACAGCGTTTTCGAATTTTACGCTTATAAATGGAACTTATAGTAGATAAAACAAATCAATTCACTTACTATCGTACAATACGAATTAATCCTTTAAATGTTTTTTGCTTAATTATTTGTTGTAATTATCCGTACATTGTTTGTTACAATCTTTTGCTTTTTCATTCATCGTGTGGAATTCGCAAATCATAGAGCTTTATATTTTTCCATATTATTTTCGCAATTACGTTTCGAGGAGATCCACCGCAATGTACAACAGTAAAGTGTACGTCGCGTGTAATTAACATCGGAAGTGCTGTGCAAAATACGGGCGATTATTCTTTTGTGATGATTAATACGTGCGATTGTGTAATTAACAATGTTTTTGTTTACAAATAATATGTTTACGAGCGCAATAAATCTACAAGCAGAAGATAAACAAACTTATAATGAATTGAACCACTGTAAAGCAATCCTAAGATGAGTAACTTAACATTTTTGCCACAAACTAGAAAATTATTCTAAATATTTCATCTAATACATTAAAAATTTCTATCTAGAAGATATTAATAACAATAAAAATTAATAATCAAAAAATATATATTATGTTAAGTGCACTTTTGTTCTTTAAATATACAAGATTGTATAAAATTTTAATAAAAAATTAAATTTTTCAAATACAAAATTGTCCCTGCATTCTTTTATACAAAATGTAATCACTATATAAGTACAGAAATAAACTTAAAAATTGAAAGTATCAAAGTAACCGAATGAAAAAAGGGATTTTTCGGGAAATTATACAAAGAGATTAGAAAAACTTCAAAGCGGTAAAAGAGTACTTCTATGCCTCCCCCGGGTTCTTTTCGTTGACCTAAATTCTTTCGGCGAGTCTGCGTTTCAATACCGTGTATCCCCCGACTACTCCACGCCTTTCCTCCGCCCCCGGAAAAGTTTCACCGTCTATTGTACCTTTTGTATTCTCACCACTATTTCCGTCACTACTCGCTATATTTCTTGTTTTTCTGAAAGCAATCCCCCTGGCTGCAGTTTTACCCGGATAAGAACACTACCGAGCATCGGCATGCACATTTTTTCATCTTCCGTTATGTGCAACGTTCCATCGGCCATTTAAACCGCATCGCGATTTCACAATGTGTATGTACTCATTCTTAATAAACAGTCTCGCGTTCGTTGCCTCTGCGGTTTCCGGTGTCCTAATTTGTAGCTCTTCCAAAATCGCAAACCGCGCTGATCGCATTACAATGATTCATAGTATCGGAAGTACTCATAAACGCATTGCACTTTATCGAATGAATTAGTAACTTTCAACGATGCAATTCTCGGAGTCGAGCTATTATTTTATCAACACCGATTTAACTTATTATTCAACTTTACTCTTTAACGAGAGAAACGAAAATGTTATTGTATATTTATTATTTACAATAGCTAGTAATAACTTTTTTTAATTGTTCATAATTCTAATCCTTTTTAAATACAAAAGCTCTGATTTATTTTTATAACGTAAGACTGAAATATTCAGACGAAATTACGTAATTAATATTAAAGTATTTTACGGGCAATCAATATTGCGCTCGTAAATTAGATTTTTAATGGCTGCCGCAGTGGTAGGGTTGTTCTACTTTTTCCGTGATAAAACGAGCATTGCCTTTTGCCGGCTGATGCACTGCTTTTTATGCACTCAATGCGGTTCGTCCCAATTTGAGAGATAAAGATGAGTCACGCAGGAAATAATGATGTCATATATCCTGGATAGTGGTATGTGCCTGGGAGACCTGGGGGTGTACGAATTTGGCAGGCGTACGAATGCAGACATACGAGCAATATATATACAGATATATATACTCTATATATATATATATATATATATATATATATCTGCACACACTACCAGGTTATATTATGATGCATACATTTATGCCGAAAACGCAAGCTGGCATTGCAGCGGTAATGAAAAGCACTATTCTCGAAACCGGGAATTATACTAGGATAAAACCACTCTTCTGTGAAGATTGTATATGCTAATAGAGATAATAATAAATGCGGAATCAACCCTGCTGATTTGTAGAAATTTACTATACGTATCATTTTGGTGAATATGACTAAAAGTTCTAAAAAATAAAAAAAATTTTATAGAAAAAGAATGTTACATAAATGAAATCAAATACCAGAGAAAGAAGTCTTTAATTAAAATTTTAGTAAAAAAAGAAATCTCATTTTGGATCAACTAGAACAGGATTAAGGAAACATCGCATATTCGCATAAATAATATTTATACATAATATTAATTATGGGAACATGAAATATATACAATAATAATTTATTATTATTTATATTCATTAAATGTTGTATATAAATAATGTCAGAGTATTTAAAAATTGTTTTGATTTATAAGGATTTATCTCCTGCCTACTCAACTTAACCATTTTGGATTGCGATGTCAAAAGTGAGAAAATATATAAAGGAAATTCTTGTAAACTACATTAAAATGTAAATATTTTTTCAATAAAACAATATTTTCAATATCGATAAAATTGATTTATAAGATATACCGCCTCTTGTATTCCGGTAAATTCAATAAATATAACTATATATTTGGAATTGAATTGTATTTAATCAAATAACGAAACAATTTTTAAGCTATATATAACAGCGGTCGAATTGAAATAAATATAATTTTATTCTATTCTGGAATAAAAGAAGTATTTTCGGTATATTTTACAAGCGTATTTTATCAAATGCAATATTACTTTATTGAAAAATATTTCTATTTTAACCTATTTTCGAAGAATTTTCATTAAATTTATTTTCCCGCTTCTTATATCATCAATCTAAATATTTGTAATGAGTGTTTAGGAGCTATTAGTACTTGAGACTTATTGCTATACATATAACTCGTAAACGATGATTAGACAAATAGAACAGAAAATAATTGTTAAAATTTCATATTATTATCAACCTTTCGTCTGTATGTTTTTACCGTATCTCCAGATCTTTTCTGGTATCACATATAAGCGAAATTTCACTCTCAAATTTTATCTTTTGCTCAAATTTCAATTTTTATTAAATAAATTTTTATTAATTAATATTTACATTAAAAAATAATTTTAATATTTACACGAAAAGAATTTTTTCTTAGAGTTTACACGGAAAATGTGATAGTCGTGGGACAACATTGTATTTCGAAGAATTTTAATGTAACTCTGTCTTATTCATTAATAAAACTACAATAAAGTATAAAATAAGTTTGAATAATTTTACTGAAGTGCATGGTAAAAATCTTTAAAATATTGTACCACAACTACTATATTTTCAGGATAAATTGTCAAAGAAAATTCTCTCTATGTAGTAAAAGTAACTGAATTTTTTATTTTAAAAGTCTAAATAGTAAAAAAAACTTGGCCTAAACAAAAAAGATTGCAGCAAACGAAGAGAATAAAAATATAATCGCAGACGAAGGATTAAATACTTAAAATTCTCGATATTCGCAACGATATGTCGTTTTTTATTTATCAGAACGCGGAGATAGTCGATGAAGCTGATAGTCGTGATACCTGATAAATTAGTCGTATGCAATTTATTCTCGTGCTGACGCATCTCGAACATAGAGTTTTATCGAGCAACGTGATTTCCGTGTGCAGATACAAATGAAAATAGACGTGCAAGGGAAAACGAGAAGGAGAGGAAGAGAGAGACACGACGACGGGGTTATTCTCACGGCGAACATCGCGCCGGCATCTGAATGCGCCCGTAATCGAGCCGATTGCAATTCGGTTGGAATGAATGAAATAAAAAAAAAGGGGGAAAAAATCGACGGAGTTGTGTTGCCGCCGAGTGGAATTAACCTGGCGTTATTGTCATCCGCAATCCGGGGTTACGCCACGTGCACATTGCATACTATAACGCCATTATTAGGACACCGCAGTTGGGAAATCGCGCACCACCGTTTTGCACGAGCTCCCGGACAGACCGACAGTGATTAAAAAAAATACTCCAAAGTATAGATAAACCAATTCCCAATTGCCTAATTCGAGATAAATGTGTAATCCAGTCGTACGCGCGATCTGAATCTAAATCGCACGAGATTCTGCAAGCTGTGTCCGAGTTCATCGGAGAAACGTGATCGCCGAGTCTAATCGCGATTTTATCTTTACTTTTGGTATATTTTCTAATTTGGAGGTACACAGTGGAGGTACACGTTTTTTTTGTACAGCTTACACATTTATATAATTTCTCGTTGTACTTTGTTCATGTACGTTTATTTCACCGTAGAGGAAAAGACAAATACAGCAATTATAAATGTGACAGTTATACAAAGTTTTACATGTATTTTGGTAATATATTTTTCATAAAAACATAAATAAATATATAAACACATTAACAGAAAAATACATTTTCCTGTCAGCGTATGTGTATAATTATATACAAATAATTACATACAATTATATATGAGCAATTTTTCCTCATTTCCTCAAACTTGATTTTTTGTAAAAGAAACAATAAGATTATTTTTTTTAATTATTTTTATTTTTTAATTATTATTTTTTTGTACCAAAGAGTAATTGTATAAAAGAAAGAATACATATATAAACACATATATAATCATATATGTTTTTTTATACATGTTTTTATATATATATATATATATA
Organism: Acromyrmex echinatior; assembly: GCF_024713525.1. Classification (NCBI taxonomy): domain Eukaryota; kingdom Metazoa; phylum Arthropoda; class Insecta; order Hymenoptera; family Formicidae; genus Acromyrmex; species Acromyrmex echinatior. The sequence continues at coordinate 500,642 of NC_141865.1, read as the reverse complement.
TATGTATATTTATACATGTTATTATCTAAAAAATGTTTTACTCAATACTTAAACTATTATTTAATCAATAAATAAAATTTAGATACTACAAAAGAGTTTATTCAACTATGTATATATATATGTTAATTTTTGTTATAATTGCCGTTACTATATTTTTCTCTGAATGTAACAATACGATAAAAAAATTTTCAATTTCTTATCATATTGTCTGATGCGTTTAAATGTAATATCTATTACTAATTTCAACGTATATGTAAATACGTATTCAACAATTGTAAAAAAATAGGTTTCTAGATTTCTTTTGCTGATTAATTATCAGAAAAATAAAGTTGTTCCAGTGAATGCAAATGAAATAGTTAACGTTTGCGAGCGTAATAACTCTCTAAGATGTAATGCAGTTTCAGCACAAAATTTACGACTGGTAAGACGCCCGCCTTCCATTACTCTTCGTCAATTAACTTAATTATCTAATCGTATAATGAATTTCCCCGATGAAGCTCCGTCAAACGACCAAGCCGGCGTAAGGCGTGGTTAGTAATCGCTCCTTTGGTATACGTCGTATACGAAATGGCCCTGGCAGTCATGATTCCCGCAATTAAAGGCTTTATCGTCATTTAGTTTGCGATACCCGCAAACTTTAAGCTCCTTTCGAAAACTGACTGCAAAAATAAGCGATAGTGCGGAACTGTGCCTTTCATTGCTTTAACAAAACCATTAACTGTTTATTATTATGTATAGTAATAATTATTGTTATGTATAGTATAATAATATTAAACCCGGTACAAATCGAGATATAATGAAACAAAAGCAATAATTACTTAGAGATTATTTAGCAATGCAAAAAAAGTCTAAAGCATTCTATAGATACAATTATTTTTGTTTGCGCGTTCGAAATTATATTTTAATATTAATTATTATTTATTATTAATATTCGAGTTACGTAACCTATAAATAATCGCTGCAAATTTTAACTCTGAAATGCCATTATGAATTTTTATCCCAAGTACTTTTTGAGTTTGGTTTTTACATAGTAGTTTTTATTATTAAAATTTTAATAGCTTGAAATAACATTAAAATTAAAATTGTTTTAAGCATTAAATTTAATTTCTTTTTTTACATTAAAATAGTATTAGTTCAATTATTCTTATACTTTGCGACACATAAAATGTAAATAATGTTTACTTTACAATGTAATAAGTGTAAAAAAAGATTCTTAATTACGTGAGTAAATTTTCATCCGAAGTATTAATGATAGAAAAAAATATGAGTATACCATTCCAGGATTAAATTCTCTCAGAAAAATTCATAAACTTTGAAACTTTTAAAAGCGGTTCAAAATATTTATAAAACGTGATTAATGGCACATACATTTTGTATCTTATTGCACTACGGCATTCCTGTATATGAAACATAATTGAAAGACATTTGTTTCTCTTTCTTTTGCAGACAAGATACATAAGAATTCTACAATACGCACGGAAAAATATCTTGCACATGAATATCCTTATTCTCCCATATTTCGCGATTTTTATTCTTTCCACGCTTAAAGCTTTCAGCTCCAAGCTAGATCATCGTACCGCCGCGTTTCAACAGTAACGTATGACATACATTATGCAAAAGGTCACCTGTAATGTGATTCGTGAAAATCACATACGAGGTCACGTTTCATTTTGGTTACTTTCGGTCATGGCATTATGGTTCATGTTCCATGCTCGCTTTGATGATTTTTAGCTTTTAGATTTCACACACTTTTAGCTTTATAAATCTAGCTTCCTTTCTTCTAGGCAGTAAAGTAATTTATCACATTTTTTTGGAAAAAGTTCTATAAATCTTAACATACTACACGTAAGTACTACCTATTTCCTGAGGAAATAGAATAAAATTTTCGTGTTTTAGAGATCATTTTTTAAAGAAAATAATAACTTACATTACTAAACACTTTGTTCTCTTATTTCTAATCCTCCATAAAAAAATCTCAACTCTAATCGATATTCACTCTAAAATTTCTATAACTGATATTCATAGATTAATATATTTATAATTAATGTATCTTTGCTTAAAATTATTGTAATTAAACGATTTTCTTTTTCATTCTAAAGATCAAAATTCGAAGAATAAAGTCGACGGCAAAAATCTAATCTAATTAGAAAATCAGCAAGAAAACAAACATCGTGTGCCGCCGGCTTAAGATTATGTAACTTAACTAAAATTATGTAATGTCGTGAAGAATATTTGTTATAATTTTTCAACATAATTAAAGAAAGAGCCGATAGGACTAAATCTAATACGATGTGTATACTCACCGACATTGTAGTGGTCTTCCCAACACAGAAGCGAAATACCCGATACTAAATACTTATAACGATAGAAGCAGCACGTCATGAATTACTTCACGATCGGTAAAAGTTTTAGAATACAATTATTAGGGAAATCAATCCTAATCGCGATCGATACGTAAACGCGAATTCGTCATGTCTGTTATCTGTAATTCCTGTCCGTTCCGTAAATAGTTTTATATTAATAAGGATACTCATAAGTTTAGTACTTAAAGAACTAATAAAAAAATGTATTAAAAATACCTGAAAGTTTTTTTTTACGGTATTTTCAAGCGCAATGGAGTCAAATATAAAAATCAAATAAGATATTACGTGACTTAGAGAACAATGTGCTGTACAAATATATAATTGTAATACATAATTTATTTTAAATATAAGAAATGAGATATCATAAAATTAATTTGCGTCTAATATTAAATTGTTCGTTTAATTAAAATTGCGTTTAATTAAAATAACATGATAAAGATTTGTTAAATTTTATATTGCAGCGTTATTTTTGCTTTGTAAATAATAGTCAACCAATATCACTCGCTATTAATCAAACTTGCCAACGCCAATAGCTGCCGGGTAATTTCTGTAGTTTACAAGGCTATTTATTGAGTTTGATAAACAAAGTAGACTATGAAGATTGGCGGAAAACTTAAATTTACTGATGCTACGGTGCAACAGGTAGCGCAAAGACGCAAGTCGAAGGAAATTGTTTAAACGTTCGACTGAAACACAATGCGATCTTTTTTTCTCTCTCTCTTCCTCTCTCTCCCTCTCTCTCTCTCTCACTCTCTCTCTCTTTTCCCTTATCTTGAATTAACGTGCAACAGGTGCGCTAGTATGCGTCTCCGTCACGTAAGTCAGACAGAGTAAGTCATCTTGAAGTTTCGCACCGACATTGTTTGACGCGTATTTGAAAGCTACCTATTGTGATATATATCTACCGGTAGCGAACAGACATTATTTTCTGCTGTACGAAGTGTAATCAAACACAAGAACACCAGCTTAGACTCAAAGAGTTAATTCCATCCTCAGTAAAAATATACCAGTAATCATATGTTCGCTAACAAAAGATACTTCTAGAATAGAATAAACGGAAGTACAGATCATAAAATCTGTACCAGATAGAAATTCGGATTTCAACATTTTTCTCATGTTGACTTCGCGAAAGAGAACAATCTAAGACGTAAAAGAAAACAAAGTAAGACCTAAAAGTTTCTCAAACACGCGTTCTAAAACTATCTAAGAAGTTGAGATCGCGAAATATTTTTATTTTTAGTAACGAGACGAGTCTTGTTCATCGCGAAATTACAGATGTCGCAGAATGGCTGAGAATCCCGAGGATTGCGAGCAACAAGTTGCGAAGAGTCAATCCTATCTGCCTGTTACAGGTAGGCGCGTAAAATTTTTCATTTGCCAAGTGCCAACGTCTTTCGTCGTCCACGCTCCTGATCTGTTCAAAACGCGATCGCCCTATCAGGCAGTGCAACAGGTAGGCACTTAGTATCCGTCTACGATGTAGAATTAATTTTGCCAACGTGTCGCACACTTGTGTCTCCGTCATCGCAGCAGCCTGTGGACTTTATATTAAACGATTCACATTCTGCGTTATGCAATGATACAACAAGAGTTAAGATAATTGAGCTTGAACTCTACTTTATATAATGTACAGTGAAATTATGTGAAAGGATGCGAAGAAACAATTATATCGCGCGAAATACTTCTATCGAATATTCTTACTTTTTTTTCTTATTTGTCATAGATTATTCTAAATTTATTTATTAATATTATGACAAAGCTATTTTCGATATTCAAAATAATATATCTAAATGTCTCTTTTTTATAAATAAAATTATAAAAAACTTTTTATCTTGTAAAAATACGATTCATAGATAATAAATATTGTTTTATATTCTGTATTTATATATATATATGTGCTTGCCAATTTTATATTATATAATTTCTAATTTAAATCAAACAATTCTTCTGAACTTATTTATTAATATAAACAAAGCTATTTTTCATAATACGCTAAATATTTCTTTTATAAGAAAATATAAAAAAATTTTATCTCGTAAGCAATTTAACAAAAATAAATAATTTTATATTTTATGTATTTGATAGTGCATTTGATATTTATACATATATATACAATTTTATATGTATTAATTTCTATAATTTAAATCAAACAATTATCATTACGTATTTATTCTTAGAAATTTATATAATTATTATCTAAATTTTATTGCAATATCGTTCAATTAAATTATTAAATTATTATGAAATATTGTTCTCAACAACAATTATTAAACTTTATTAAAATTTATTCAAATATACATTTAAATACAATAATAAAATTAAGTAATATAGAATTCAAAGCATCAATTTTAATATTTTAAATAAAAATTAATTAAATCATCAAATTTTCAAGATATTCAAGAGTTTATCAATGCAACGAAATTATATTCGATTATTTAACGAAAGAGAAATATAATAAAATATCTGCAAAATGGATTGATAAGTTATTTATAAATAGCATGATCATACGAGAAAAAAGTATTATGATCGATATCTTCCTACAGGAAAGTATAACGCGCAACAGGTAGCGACACGATGTAACTTACGACATAGATTCCTAATTAGCAGGCTCGCGGAATCCATTCTCCTGGATTACTTTCGGATTTGCGCGAATCGGACGATAACTAGATGACAAAATGCGGTTCGTGAGTCTTAATACGAAGAGAGGCGTATTTGTGCATCGAAAATCGCTGGTACGATGTCGCCGTCGTCGTTGCACTTGAAAAATCGATATTACGCGACCGCTGTGTATAACATAACGTAATATACCGACAATGTGTACCTTCTGTATACCATTTTATTCCCGCAAAATTATGCGTACGCGTTAGGTAAAGCGTATGCAAACACGCTGCTAGGCAAAAAACGTTTCACTCAACATAGTGCATTATTTTCAACCGTTGTGAATCCGCGGCTTATTAAAAACGCAGGATGCAACAGGTACATGTAATTTCTACACACGCTCATAAATAAATTAACTACGCGGAAGAGATTTAATTTTAACGTGTCAGTTACAGAAATATATAATTATCATTTTGCGCGAGAAAGAGTGACGCAACGCGTTGTTTTTCAGCCCAGCTACGTGATATCGACCGCTCGCGCGTGACATGACCTAATTTGTAACAAATACGCAGCATCCTTGATGCAACAAATACATGTTACGTGCACCTGCGATAGCCGTGATCCGTGAAGTACATTCATCCTGCCTGAAGCTTCGGCGTGTTCTATACGACTCTCTACAATGACGTCCGAATTGTGCGATCCGTTCGCGATGTTCGACCGATTTAAAATTGCCGAAACAATCGCTGATGCAAGGAAACGTCACTTTGAGAACGGTAAAAAAAACGGTAAAAATGAATCGTTTGCAAGAGAACACGTTGTACCGTTTCGGCGATACGCGATATAAGACTGTCCCGTCAGGTCCGTGGCGGTCGAAAAAAGTCGAGATAATCGAATGCGAAGGAAAAAAGATGTAGGAATACCGCGGTCTCCGCAGGAACAACCCCTGATCGTCGGTCGTACGTCTGTCTCTGTCTCGGTAAGCACTGAAGCGCTGTTCGATACCAGGAATGGTTATATTATCTTTCTACCACCCCCGCACAGCTCCGCGTACCGTTGTACCCATTACAAGATGGCCGTTCGTGTTTGCAAAATGGCGCCTGCGCCAGACGAGTAATTCGTTCACCCTCCCTTCGTCGCGTTACCTTCCCACGGTCGCTCGCATCCCTCTCGATCCTCAACGTCTCTACCAACCCAAAGTGAACCACTCGTCTCTTTCACCCTCTTGCTTCATCCCGTTCGCAAGATTTTTCTCCCTCCGCCAGGCTCGCACGACCATCTTCGTCGTCCACCACTCCTCCCGCCCCTTCGTTAGATCATTCCGATCTCCCATTCCTTTCGCTCGACCACTCAGACTGCTCTCAGAACAAGTGCTATCCACACCTTCCTCATTTCCCCTTTCCTCAAGCGTTACGTCTATGATTATTTTGCGGCCTGCTATCAACCGCGAGAGATGGAAGGGGACTATTGGTTGTCGCTTCGATCTAGCGTTTATAGATGTTCTACTCATCTATATTAGATCCGGATCTCACCTTTGTTATATTAAGTAGAATAAAAAATTCTATTACTATTTTTCGTAATAAAAAGTAGGACAGTCAAAGTCTAATCTTTCTATGTTTCTATACTTCCTACAAATAAATTCTTCCATTACGATTAAATATTTTCATACTAATGTATGGAATTATATTTCCTATAAACAGACAGAATAATAAAAATATTGAGGCTGCTCACTATTATTAAACTGTTTCAAAAAATGACGTCAGAAAATACACAATAACAGTTCTTAAGAATTATTAATATTTAAACGGAAATATTTTTCAATAAAACAACATTTGTGATCATAATAGAACAGATTTATAAAATACATCGAAAAATATCTTCTTGTTTCGAGGAGAAATTAAATATTGATATTTCTTATGTATTATTTTATCATAGCTATAAACATAGTTTGTTGTTGATCATATCAGTTATATGTGCATATGCATAATTCATTATCAAATATATGATTAGTTATTAATTAATAAAATAAAAGATATATTTCGATATATTTTACATGCCTGTTCGATTGAGCTTGTTCTAGCGTGAATGTTGTTTTGCTAAATCATTTTCACTTTATTGCGTATTGTTTTGCTTCTAACGTCATAATTGAGATAGTAGTAAGTAAACAGGAACTTTACGCAGTGCACAATATGCACTGATTTGACACTTAAAAAATAAAATCAATATTAGTTATCTTCAGTGAACATTTTATACAAACATGTTCTACATTTTAATTTAATTGTAAACATATCTGGAAAAGTTGTTGAAAATTAATACAATCGTAGCAAGATAAAATTTGAATTAGATATTAGTATTTTAAACAGAGAACAGTGTTAGCGTTTGTATTATCATTATTCTTAGTTCAGATAGCGGCATAGAAAATTGCGACATTAATAAGTGGAATATTCCACGCAGATAAACTGACCTACATCTCCATGGCAGAATATTCCACGCAGGCTAACACTACCTATTTCGCCATAGCGATATGAACCTATTGTCATTCATAGCTGGGTGATGCAAATATTTAATGCTATAGCCATTATAAAATGCTCAAGCGTGGAATATGTATATTATCTAACTGAGAAAAATATTATAAATATACGCGTATAATAGTATAATTATACCAAAATAATCTGATACAATATTTCGATGATAGTGTCATTACTAAATTAGTAAAAAGGAACATAATGTTTTAGATTCAATTTCTAAAAGTAATCTTTTAACACACACATACTCACAAAAACGTCATAAACACAAGACTCAATAATAATGGATAATTTATGATATAACAATGGATAATTTTTTAATTATGGAATATCAAAGGTGCTTTGTGAGTACAAGTTTTACATCTTTGATACACCACAGCTTAAAAACTATTCATTATTAAGTCTTGACATCTTTTGTTCATCACATTATGAGCTGCATTATATGTGAAAACTCATTTCACCGGGATCCAATTTTCTATATAATTAGTGCAAAATCCTTTGTTGACTGTAAAAGCTAGAGAAAAGGAAAATGATGTAAAAATAAATTAAGATATCATCATATATATTTATATATGTAAATATATATGATAATATCTTAATTTATTTTTTTACACACTTAATTTATTTACACAGAATACCCCACTTTCTCTCTAATCACTATTTTTTAGATTATATATTCGATTATTTATTAGATTATACATATATTAAATTATATATTAGATTATATCATATTTATTATTTTTAATTGACTCTAGATTATATTATTATTTGGCTTAAATTGGGAGTTATAATCGAATTAAGATACAACTTCATTACGTTCGTCGAAATCAAGCTGAAAACTATTGTAAGCGAAAGAAGTTTATCGATCGGCACTGTCCGCGCTAACGACACGATTATACTTCCACTCGCGAATATATTTGTGTGTCCGCGTACGCGAATGTGCACGTTTGTATGCAGATAAACCACAGGAATACTCTGTGGACAAGAGGATTTGTCAAGAGTGCAAGCCTGCGTGCGTATGCGCCTCGATAGTTTGTCGTGGCGGGTGGTCGTGACGTTATGATTAACGTCGTTGAATTTCGCGGAAGTTTTATACATCGCGCGAATGTCAGCACACGCAATATATCTTACGACTAGTCGTAGGATTCGAGAGCTTCGCTATCCAAACTAAATAAGACTGAAACTGTGATGGCACAGTAGCCCTCCTTCCCCCGCAATTTCGTCCCTCGCAAACAACTTCTTTAATCTTGTTTGTTGATAGCAATAACAGAGGAGACGAGACAGAATAAGATTTCCTACAAATATGTTCACAAGTTATAAAATAAGTAAAACTTGAAATGTTATAATTCATTAAAGGTCAACGTTTCATTTTTTGTGCTAAAACTTTTAAGGCTCCTGTCCACTTACTGACGTCAGAAACGAGAAAATACATGATAAAAATTCTCACAAAATATGTTAATATGAAAATATGTTTCAATAAAACAACACTTTCAATCGATAGAATCAACTTGTAAAATATACCAACAACTTTCCTTTTGTTTCGTTAATTAATAACTGATCCATATCTGGAAATGAATTATGTATAACTAAAAACAAAATAAGCTATGTTTGCAGCCATAACAAACTCTCAATTAATAATGTAAATATCAAATTGATAAAAGTAAATGATTTAATTTCTATCCGAAACAAGATTATCGAAATATTTTATAAGTCTATACTATTGATTGCAAATGTTGTTTTATTGAAAAATATTTTTATTCAAACATAATTTGCAAACATTTTTATTATGTTTCTTCGATTCAAACTCTGAGATAGTAGTATTAAGTAAAAGAAGTCTAAAATAAGAGAAACATCTTGTGTGCTCCATCGCAGTTTTTTTGATATCATCATGTATGCATTGACATGTATATTTATTAGGTTACTGTAATTATAACGCTTCACTACAGTCACTAATTTAATGGAATATGATTCATTCCAGCTCTACTACAATTCTATTTCATATAATTTATTTTCGCAATAAATCAATACAATATCTGATCGTCGACCATATATCAGGTAATCAATTTGCATTTATTCATGTATTATTATTTCGTTTATAAGTAAATTCTTCTTGTTATCTAACACAAAATCGATCTAATTCGCACATATCTAATTTATATTGAATGATCCAAAATTCATGAATTCGGTGTACAGGATATTTTATGCTGAAACAAACAACTTTTTCTTTTAGCAAAATTGCGTCCGATAAATAATTTTTGTGCTTATATGTTCAACCTGTTCTCCTGCAAAAAACTACTTATCAGACGCAATTTTGCTAAAGGAAAAAGTTATTTTTTGTACTAAAACGAACAACTTTTTCTTTTAATAAAATTACATTCAATAAATAATTTTTGCGTATACTCATATAACTTCAACCTGCTTTCCTGCAAAAATTACTTGTCAGACGCAATTTTGCAAAAGGAAAAAGTTGTTTCTTTTAACATAAAGTATCACGCCCTATACTCCAAATTTATGAATTTCGAATCACCCTATAATTATAATATAAATTAAAAAATAATTTAAAATATAAAAACAATAATATAAATTTATTAATAATAAGAATATAAATTCCTATTAAATAAAAATTGCATTACTACCGAAACGTAATAACCGCCAAGTTACCGTCTGATGATCACGTGATAATCCCCAACAATTATCAGTCCGAAACTCCAGTCGAGTTACTCTCATACCACGTTGCTTTTTTTCCTTTTTCTTTCGCGAACCATTACACTCGGCGGATATCCACTCGGAGAGGATCTCGGCGGAGATCTTTCCGGAACACAATTAAAGCCCGGAAGCGCGAGAGATCCATCCCCTACGACGTAGCTGTAACGCGGAGAGCGAGAGGTGGGTGCCGATGGTGCGCCGCACGGGGGTTGGAGGAAGGGGATGAGAAAAGGGGGAGTAATAGTACAACGCCAGAGGTGGCTGACCCGAGTTTTCTCGACCCCTTAAATTTCGGCTGATACCACTTGTTGGCGGTCCAACGCGGAGAGCAACAGATGACACTACGTTTTCATTCGCCGGGAAACCGAATGAGTGTGTTCTCCGCTTATCTGTTTCTCTCGCCGCGTTGAATCGCCGCGCTGCGCCGCGCTAGCGATTTTCAGCCGTCGCGAATGTACATTGGGAAAAATCCAAACGAATCGTCAGTCGACCGTCAGTGCGATCAAAGTAAATAGGATCAATCGTGGATATATAAAAGCGAACGAATAAAATGAAGTGAATATTTTTACTCCTGTTTGCCCGTTTCGGTTATGCCATTCTATCTCCGGTCACTCAACGTCCCAATTTATTTGGGACGAAATTAAAGGATTTTCTTTACGCGAGAAACAGAGCTTACCTGTTCATACCTTCTGAATATTCAAGACTAAAGTTTTCGGCATCAGTAATTATAATGATGTTACCGCTGTTAAAATTCAACAAGGTAAATTAAATATCCATAAATTTTTAATACCGCAACGTTTTATAATTTCAATAATTATATTGTGTTTACTCAATTATGAAAATCGTAAATACACGTGAAATTTTTTTAATATAAAACGAATAATTTATATAGAAAACACTTCGAATCAGGAAGCTTCACGAAGAAAATAAAAATGGATTTGCGATCGTTAGAGGACATATTAATTAGTACATGATTAACTAGTCTAATAAAATACAAATTCATTTATTGACATACAATTCCTGCTGTTATATAAATGATTTTAAAAAAGCACTTTAAAAATAAGCTTTCAGTATAGAGACAATATCTTATTGACATATTTGAAATAATTGTCATAATATTCCTCAAATTTTCTAAATATATGTATTGTAAATATTATATATTTAAATTATTAACTTTTCCTTTATCAAATTATTTAAATTCATATAACATGTAGAATTTATTAAAATTAAGTGTTAAATGCAAATAATATAATCCTCATTATGTAATGCATTAATTACCTACAATGGCGAGAGAACACAATTACTGAATAATCAAATTAGGAAAATTTTATCATGAAGGGACTATTCCCGTGAAGATTGAGCAAATCAGTCTATTGAATAACGCATATTCTCCAATTCGACTCTACCAAACTAATTATTATGATCGTTATTATCACATCGAAACAATTCACTGATGTGTATTATGATTATCCGCCTCGTTAGCACTGAATTAATAATCGAGCGGCAACCCGTCCGACGCAGATTACGCGTGGTTCAATGCAAGATAAGCAAACAATACCTATCTTACGCGATCGCTACAAGATATTACGTATCTTTCGTAGCGTGAACAGAGCTTTCGTTACGAAGCTATCAATCATATTTTGTAATGATTAATATAAATAGCGAAATCCTAGTTTAATATAATATTTATTGCTAAACGCGAAGAAAGTTTTGTTTATCGTTTGTTAATAATTAAAAAAATTCCTTTAATCTAGTAAAAATAAAACAAAAAATTAATCAGCTTAAAAAATTAATTAGAGGAAAGTCATCGATACCAATCACTTTGTTTTTAGATAATATTTCTTAAACAAAAATAAAACTTTAAAAACATAAGTACAAACTAAAAAGTCTTCCATCATATAGTATAAGCAGTTTTTATAATATTGTTTGCCCAATTTAGCAATAATTAATTTTTTCATAAGGTAAGCAAAAATAAGCGCCTGACAAAATAGGCTCCAAAACTGACACAGTAGGTAGTAATGCTATATATTCCTATTTGTTTTTTCTTTTACAGGAATTATGCATAGAATACCTACAAGTGAATATATATATAAGATATTCTATAATCTTTTCACTTTGATATAAAATATTTTTATTGAATTATATGTATATTTACTTTATGTTTTACTTTCTGCAAGATGCAAATATGTAACGCGTTTTTCAAGAGTTATTCTATATATTGTCTTCAGCTCCAATAGAACTATTTGACATTATAAAATAACATTATAAAGATTAAATTAGCTCATAATTTATTTTATAGTGTGGTGGTTTACACTGCATCCCAAAATTTTATATTTAAAATCATATTATGAAAAAAGAGAAAAAATAATATAAATAAAACTGATTTAGGAAAGTACGAGCATTTAGAATATCAAATAATATATCAATATTATCAGTAATATTATCAATAATATAGTCACTGCTATTTTTAAACTACGCAATTTACAAAAAAAAATCGTAAGAATTTTATTTTCACAATCGTAAAATTCGTTTTTAATTGATTTGATATAGAAATAAGCCACAAATATACAAATTATGAGTTCGTATTTCTTTAATTAGCTAAACAGATCATGATCATGAAACAGATCATTTTATTAGTATTAAAATTTTATTAGTATTAGTAATAAAGTGCAATAGTTAGTTTCTAAGAAATAAAAGAATATCGCTTTAGGAGACTTATGTTAGTATCAGCGACTTTCCTCTACCTTATTTAAATGAATTAAAGATGAAAACATCGTTTATTTATTTATTGCAAAAAATAATAATTTAAATATGCAATCGAATTTAAAAGACAGAGAGAAATATCAAAACAGACAGAGAGAACTCATATTAGATTGTTAAAATGTTTTTAATTTAAGGAGATTTTCACGTTTGATGAAATATAAGACAAATCTATAATATATATGTAATACAAAAGTCAATAATATCTGGAAAAAATTTCATTGACTTTTACCGTACTTATCATTTTGAAGATACTTAATTCTAAATTTATAGAATTTAAAATTTTGTTTTAATTCTATTATTATGAATAAACTATCTTGACTAGGAAGTAACGCGAGAACCTCCTTAATTTAAATATTATTCATGGCATTGTTAAATGTAATCTTGTAAGAGCTAAATTGTATAATATTATAAGTTCAGGTAATATAACAAAGTTTACAGATATATCAATTTAGAACGTATTATGGTGTAGTCAATAGAACCAGAGCTATTACAACCGTGCGATGTTCAGCTCTGTAGATTGCATACATGAGGAATGCGCATACACATCATCCGTTAGATTGTATAGCTGTTAAACTCAATAGAATATCACAGAGAGATCATACACCATACCTATAAATGGATATTAGGTTGGATCGTAAACTCATATAGCAAATACTGTCACAGATTATATTTTTTATCCATCGTACTTATCCGAAAACAATTTAAGTAACAATGTTAAAAGAGCAATGGCTCCATACATCAAGAATTTTATACGTGTAAAATTTCAGTTAGACATTAAAACTAACTGATCAAACAATGACTTTGCAAGAAAAAAACATTTATCAAAATAATTATAATTTTATATTCCAATTTCTATTAAGATTAAATTAGATGAAATTCTTTATAGCCAGATTTCTAAGTCTAAACGACTGCATGGAAAAAACTTAAAAGACATTAAAGAATTCTGCAAGAGACATCGCATCACTTTGAATAATTATTTTTAAATCAGGCATAGCACGAATACTACATATGTAAGGAGGCTGTGCGAGTGAAAGGACGAGGGGAGCGAAGGGTACTAAAGAGGATCGAAAGCTTGAAGTAGGTCAGTAACGCTCGATGTATGTGACTGCTTGTTGGGCTTTTCCCTCTACGATGTCTACTCCTGCGGACGTGCTCGTCCTTGATCCCGTCGCGCATCCTGCGAGAATGGGAGCGCGAGAATAACGTCCATCTGTCCGTCCATACGTCCGTTCGTACGTGAGACGTTCGTATGTGCGTGTGACATGCGTGCATCGTCAATCACTGGACGTTCCATGACCTCCACCATGGAACATCGGCCCTACTGCACACTCTGTATCCCTATCCCTGTCGCCTTACCGCGTAGTGGTTCTCCCTATCTCTATGTCGACGCACTCTATGTGCACATGAGTGCATGTGTGTGCGTGCGGTACATCTCTTGGTGCCGCCACACGACATGCACCAGGCGATGTCGGTGTGAGAGAGCGTCTGCCTCCGGCGCTGCTGCAATCAATACCAACTGATGCATTTGTGCTCGTGGCTTTCGTGCCCGGCCGTTCGCACGCAGTACCCACGTCGATTCCCGAGCGTGTTTTGCGAAATTTCTTGTAATAATCGGTCATCGTGTGAACTTTACACAACTCTCTATATTTAATATAAAACAATTAAATGCAGAGCTAGAAGTCAAAGCAATTTGAAATATAAATTTCAATTGAGATCAAAAGCATTGAGAACCCTTATTTATTAAGGATACTAGAATAGATAGACATTAAGAAAATAGAAAATTTACAATTAGTAAATATATAAATTGATTTTGATATTCGTACATAATACAATATATCTCTAAAATTATCGAAAAAGTATCGTTAAAATTATCGCTTCCAGAATTAGTGAAAATATCTAACTTTATCGGATACATGAATAAGTTACTGATATTTGAGAATAAAGCTTCTTTGCATAATATATTTTATAAATTATTATCCGTTGTATATAGAAATAGTTTGTTTGTTTCACAGTCAATGAATAGTTGAAGTTAATGTCACATTAAAAACCAGATTACATTGAGTTAAATAAAAAAATTCACAAGCTTCTATATTATACTAGACCGCTAATATCTATATAATAAATTCACGATAAAATATGAAGCTGTAGCTGTAGCCATATTTACTATGGGATAGTACACAGTGTGCACACAATAAGAATATATGCGATTTAATTTAACCTTTTGTGCCATATTATTTCTACTTAAACGAGTTTCTGTAAAATATTGCAATTTTGTTTTTTGAATCGTATTGTTTTTTTAATTACAAATTTTAAGTCAAATTTCAAAAACTCTAAATAGTAGAGCCAATATGGTTGCCATATAGAGGTAAATTAGTGTAAGTCTGAATAAATATAAATATAAATATAAATGAGACACACGATATAAAGATTTTTCAGATATTAACAAAAAGATAAAGATCCAATGAGAGATCCAAGCTTCAATGTTGGATCTTCCTAAAGTTATTGGAACATCTGGTTCGTACATAGTGAATTTATTACATAGTGAAAAAGGCCAAAAACACATTTTTTGATGGTTCAATCTCATCTTTTTCGAAAACTTTATGTGACAGACAATTTTTGAGGTCATATTCAGCTCACTCTATTTACTAAAGACTCTTTAATGCAAAAGTGCAAGAAATTTGTAACATAATGTAAATTTTTATCTTTACATATTAAACAACTAATTTTTTAATAAAAAATACAGCGTATAAAAAATTCTGGAAAAAATATATATTATATTTTAATACAAAACATGAAAAATATTCAGTAAAATTTTGTCTCTTAAATATGTAACTTTTCCAAAAGGTCATATTTTTTGTAAAACTCGTTCAACTTTAATTTTTTTATAAATAAATAATTACAAATAAACAATCAAATATAAAGAAATTATGGAAAACGTATAAAGGAATAATGCATGAGAAAAATGTGAAATCATATTTAGTCTCACTAAATTGTGAACAGTTATATCACAAAAATAAAAAAAAAGGTAAAAAGTATTTCCCTGCCATATAAAAGATTAAATAGATAAAAAGTAATATTGATTTTAAACAATATTGAAAAATGACATATTACGTACTTATAAAATACGTATGAATTTTATATCTATATAAAGAGAGTTGAAAACGCTACTTTATAAAAATAACGCGTTACCATATATTACCATATTTTTTATAAAAAATAACTCGTTATCGTTACTCATTTCTACTAGTTTTCAAAAGTAACTTGATACTATGACTGTAACTCATTATCATTACTTAGAAATAATTCGTTTTTGTCATTTTTTATGATATTAGAATAGGATATTGAATATAAAAATTTTTTAAATAATGAATAGTAATTTTAACAATCAATATTAAAACTTAAGAATCTAAGCTAATTTCTACGTCACGCTTTTTTTCAGAATTTAGCTAATAAATCTTTTATAATACTTTATAGTAATATTTTTATATTTCTTTAATACATATTTATTTTTATAAATTTAAATTGTATTTCATAAATATATTAAAAACATTTTGTTAAACATTGTTTTAAGATGATATCGTTATTAAAAATGCATTCCAATATTTATTATACTGTTAATACTGAAAATTTATATTTACATTACATATAGATATACTAAAAATTTTTGGTAATCAAAAATAATGAGATCTATTAAATAGATATAAAGATAATAGGGAATATTATTAAAAGGTAATGATAAAAGTAATGATTGAATTCGTTATCGTAAAAATGAAACAACGTTATATCGTTACCGTTATAGATAGAAAAAAGAAACAATCGTTAAAAAAACGATAATGGTAACAGTGCTATAAATAATTCCGTATATACATTGAAAAAAATGTATTAAATTTTAATAAATATTTATATACTAACTAAATATTTACTAAATGTAAATATATTTATATTTATTTGATATAAGAATTATTAATTTGCGTGATTTAAGTATTATTATTTTATTACAGTAAATATTAATTTATTGTAAGTAAATGTTTAATAGATACTATTTAAATAAATATTTCATTGAAATTTAATAAATTTTTTTTTTAGTATACATATATGTATGATTTTTATCTCACATGAAATATGATGCATATGCATTATGATTTCACTATCAGACCGTTGATAACGATCTAATGTAATATATAGAAGTCTATCAAAAAAATCTATCAAACAATTATCTAAAAAAACTAAAAAATATAAATAAAATAAAAATACGAGATTTTTTTGACACGAACATAATCTTATATTTTCTAGCAAATGCACATACAGGACTTCTGGCAAGTTCCATATATACTTAGGTCACTATAGTACGATAATATCAGCACTCCATCATCATGTAAGTTACTTTTTTCTTTTCTATCAATATAAAAGAATCCCTTATTTTTCTCGTGCGTGCGTTACTTACAGGGCACCCCGGGGGCCGCTTCCTGACTCGAAAGGAGGACCGAAGGGTGAGCCGATAATGTCAATGCGGCTTTTCTCGCGTGTTTTGAGTGAACCACACGCTGTGCGTTGAGTGCCTCTAAATACAACCTATTTACTCACCGCACCGCCTACAGGACGTCTTGGGGAGAAATGACTATTATACCACTTTAACAAGACGTAATGTATACGTTTCCAAAAGATTGTACTTTTCCATCGTTGTAGCTACTGTTATACTATTGCTTCTGTTCTAATATCTTTCTTTTTTTTACAATATTAATAATTGAGTTGCTATATCAACGGATTGCTGGCATTTTTAAATATATAAAAAAGAGAGAAAACGAGTAAATATGAAAAAAATATTAAAAAAGCATAATACAGTTAAAAAATTTATGTTAAATTTAACATATTTCGCATGTAAATATATTTCCCAAACGAACAAAATTTTCGTTTTAATTAAATATAAGAATATATATGAAGAAATACCATAAATATTACCTAACTAACACAAAAAATGTAACAAATTTGTAAATAAATCGTGTATTGTATTAGGTGTTGGAATTAATTCGTAGCGTTTTTAATGAAAGAATGTTATTTATTTCACATGAGCATTAAAAAATACATTAATGAAAGTACTTCCCATCTCTTGTAAAACGCTACGAATTAATTCCAACACCTAATAAAATTAAACATTTAAGTATAATAGATATGTTACGTTAATACAGTAAATTTAAAAACTCTTAATATGTTTAATTAACACATTTTAGTTTAGAATTTATATTTTAAAATATTTTTTTTTATTATTTGTTCACTTACCGATAAATTATGTTATTTTAATACTAACATCAATTTTGAACATCAATTTTTAACACAAAATATTTAAATAACACAATCATGTTATAAATTAACACTCAAATATGTTAAAAATTCAACACAAAAATTTTAACAAAAACCGGTTTTAATATAAAATGTTTAATATAAAATGTTTTTTACTATACAGACGCGTACTATTTATCTTTTAACGTGCAAAATATTTATACAAAAGATATACAAGTACGCAAATATACAAATCAATCATGATAATCTAATCTTTGTGAGCTGTTAAAATACCTTGCGCTGACAGTGACTCTCACAGTATCTACGAAGTGAGCAAACCGAGAGAATTAATTAAAATCGCGGAAAGGAGGCAACAATAAATTCGACTATCAATTTAACATCAATTGTTTACTGTATATAAGCAAGTAAAATTTTTTTTTTAGTAAAAGTTAGCAGTTCAAATTTTATATCCGTAATAATATCATGTTTCAATTTAATGTTTTAAGTTTACTAGTTTATAAGAATTTTTCGAATTTATCAACTTTATTTCAGCGCGTTCAGAAATTATTCAAAAAATAAAAAACGATGCGTACTCCATTGTTAATAATGTCTGCTAAAATTAATGTGCGACGATAGTACCATTTCCGATACATTAATTATCGTAATATTTATAAGGTTGGGTAGTTATGTATGTACGCCTATCGCTATTCCCGCGAGTACCATTGTTCCTCTGTCGCTGTACCGAATAATCCATAAATTCACTTAATTGTAAAAATGATAAACAAAATCTCTCAAGCACATCGAGAGAAACGTCAATCTGAATATAAAAGCGTTCTTTAATAATATTATTTCGAAGAAAATCAATTGATACAGACACAATATTTTATCTCTTGACTCCAATTAGATTAAAACAGATACTTTATTCGAAAAAAGAAAGATTTTTAAACAGCACAATTGCATTTAATAACGTTGATTCGCTAATTAATACTGCTGATCTATCCAATAAAAAACGTTCATATGAAAACGTATAGGTACATAAATACATATAAATACATATAAACATAATTATACATGAAATATATTCATATATTCTTCTTTTTCGGTAAAATTACTATTTGGTGCAAGAAAAATAACAATAATGAAAAACATGAAAATAATTAAAATAATAATTTTGGTATTTTCTTTTACAAAAAGTCAAGTTTGAAGAAATGAAAAAAATGTTTATATATAAATATAGATATATATAAATTATTATATATGTATAATTACATATACATATATGTATGAGCAATTCTTTCTCATTTCTTCAAACTCGATTTTTTGTAAAAGGAACAATGCAAAAATTATTCTTTTAATAATAAAATTATCTCATTATTAAATATTATTTTTCTTGTACCAAACAGTAATTTTACAAAAAAAGAATATATAACATATATAGACATATTTCATATATAATTATATTATATATACAGAGTGTTTGGAAAATAATGATAAATCTTTCATATAGAAGCAGAATGGACTAAACTGAGAAGAAAAGTCCTGTTTGCAATTTTCGCAACAATTAACAAGATATTAATTGCTAAAAATTGCTGAAAATTGATCTTCAATAATTTTTTACTCAAATACTATCAACTTTACAGAAAAACTGAAAGAGAAGAAAATTGTTTATTTTCTTCTTATAAAACTCTACAAATTTTTTCAGAATTTTAAATCACTTTTTAGTGCTGCATTTTCTCATTTTTAATA
This sequence comes from Acromyrmex echinatior, assembly GCF_024713525.1. Taxonomy (NCBI): domain Eukaryota; kingdom Metazoa; phylum Arthropoda; class Insecta; order Hymenoptera; family Formicidae; genus Acromyrmex; species Acromyrmex echinatior. Next base: position 480,667 of record NC_141865.1, on the reverse strand, counting down.
ATAGAGAAAATACGGTATTAAAAAATTCTGAAAAAATTCTAAAAAAAATTCTTAAAGTTTTATGAGAAGAAAATAAATAATTTTTGTTTCTTACAGTTTTTCTGTAAAATTAATACTATTTAATAAAAAATTATTGAAGACCAATTTTCGGCAATTTTTAGTAATTAATATCTTGTTAACTATTACGAAAATTGTAAAATGGTGGAGGACTTTACTTTTCAGTTTAGTCCATTCTGTCCTTATGCGAAATATTTATCATTATTTTCCTAACACCCTGTATAGTTTATATATACAATATAATATTTACACATGCTTTTATATGAAACAATTTTTGCTAAATAATATAGTAATTTTTTTATCGGAGAAATGCACTGCGAGTTTGTTGCAAGTACGCATTCGTTGAAACTTGTTTGAAATAGGAGGAGGAAGCCGATTAATTACAGCACATTCAGAAAACGAAGCTTTGTAAGTTCTCTATAATCTTGATCCCGGCATTATCAACGGCTCTAGTGATGGACCTATAGAGTATCTAAAGATCATCAAAGATTAAGTATAGAATGTAGCATAAATTGCTACCATCAAAGGACAAGTATCTTTCCATCTTTGGCTCCATGAGCCAATAGCACATTGCTATAGTTATTGAAATGAAAAGTTTTTCGCGACTGCTCTACAGTTGCTGAATCGCGCGAGACGATGACTGAGAAACAGGGTGAAAACAGGGTGAGTGACGGCAAAGAGTGGCAAAGACAGAGAAAGAGAAATTGGGAGAGAGAACGTGGAGAGAAAAGGTCAGAAAATTACAGACGAGGGTGCATACTATCGTTCGGCCGAGTTCACCAGCAACGCTATTTCTTTTCCTTTCTATTACCCCAGCTTCTTCCTTACTTGCTATCCCTCTTCGAGCGTCTTGCTCGTATAATCCGCAAATTACTAACCTAACCCTCGAGCGCCTTAAAGATCAAGCCTTGTTCGAGGTAGATTCAAAGGAGGTAATACCCGCCCAGGACTTGGCAAGAATCCACCGCAAAAAACCCACGAAGGAATACGATGAAATACTCTCCTCTGCTAGGAAGATTTCCCTCTTTCTTACCAGCGCTAGCTGTCTGCCTTTGGCTAGTCATGTTTCTTATACATACATAGCGTCGCGCGATAGCAATGCTGGCAATTGAAATATTCTCTCGCTTACCAGATCCCATTCTCGCGTTTCATATGTGAAATGAATTTACTATAGTTTTCGATGAGACCCGAAAATCGCGAGTTACAAAAAGAGGAGATATATTCTCGGCGATATTAATGTTCTGTCAAGTGACTGAACAACCGTATCAACCGTATCAATCATATAAAGGAAACTCGAAGAATAATACCAAAGTGATCTTTCTATCGTGTATAAATATAATTAGAGACAGAAATAATGAAATGCTGAAATATCTAAAAATTTAGCTAGACAGAAAATAATTTTGGACTGTCAAAATAATATTATGTATGACTCAAATTGGTTACTAGAATATCAAACCTTTTTTGCAGCATGCTTGAATTATTTACATAATTATTTTGATGATTTAACAAGATTATTTGCAGATTTACGTCTATCTAAATTTTTAGATATTTCAGTAAACTTATTCTTTCCGTGTAGCATCTCATTTTTCGAGTAACGTTTATAAAACGCGTATTATGAAAATCTATTTATGAGTTAAGAATATAACTTGGAGAAAAATCCAATAATCTATTTTATTATTCGAATGACCTTAATATTATCCGATAATCTGATGAAATGCCATCCTATAATTCAACTGATTACTATGGTAAATCATATCTCAATACTCGCGTATTGACCTTTTACATGTAATTCTGATAATTTTCTTCAATTAAGCAGAAATCAATTAATTTCAACGCGAGAACTCTATTTTACGATATTTTTTGACACTATGACACATATTACTTTTAGAATTGTTGCCATGAGATCTTTAATAACATGTATCCCTTTGAATAAACGGAACATATGCAGAATCCATTTTTCTTTTTTTGTTATCACTTTCTCTGTGGATTTATAAAAATCCATTTATCTCTGTGAAACTAATTGCTGTGTGTCTTTTAGAAAACGTATTTCAAATAAATATATTTATAAATATATATAAAATAACCAGACTCTGTATAGGTTACACAAATTTTGTGATTTTTTTTAATTTTTTGCTCAATTCAAAATTGAAAAGTGATGGTTAAACTCAGAAACGCTCAGGAAACATTTTTGAATATTAAAAATAAAACATTTTCAAATATATAGATGCAATAAGGACTTTAAGTGAAAGGAGCATTTAGATCATATTGGATTTAATTGTAAATATACGTTTGTCTCTTTTTCGTAAAAAAAATATAAAAGAAATGAAAAAAAAAGTGATTTAATGTTACTTTTATAAAATTATAAGTTTATTAAAATATATTGATACGTTTACTGCCATATAAAAATTCAGAAAAAATTATTTTCCAAATTGACTTTTTTACTTATTAATTTAATTACTTTTCTATTTATTTACTTATTTCCAAAATGTTTAGTGATGAATTAAAATCCATGAAAGTACAGAAGTATTAAAAAAACGTTACAGTCGATGGGTGTATACTCAGTATTAGGTTAACTATTATTTCTCTCTACCTTACAAAGAATTTTCTTTCCTTAGTTATAAACAAAATGTCATGACTAAAATGTAAACTACATACAAAATGGTAAACCTAAATAGCATAGCTAATTTGCAATTATATGCGCTTTTTTAGCGTTTTGTTAACGCTTTATAAGCGCTACTTGTATAAATATAGAGCAAAGTTGTAAAGTATAAATATAGAACTACAATAATATGAACTGTGAGAGTTAGTAATATTATCTCTTGATAATTATAAAAAGTAATTTCTTACCTAATACTGCATCACAACCACAACGTTCTAAATTTTGCTTTGCAATTACAGAATGAACAAACTGAGCAATAAACTGATGCACTCGAGTCAGATGGATAGCCTGCATGATTTACTAGTGCTATCTGTTAAATTCATCGTACAATTACTCACAAACAGCATATAGATCATGTTGGATCATATATAGTCTAATTACCTTATTTATAAAATTATAATATATTGAATATTTATTCTCTTTTTCAAAGCATTCTAAAGTTACGTTTTAAAAAAAACGTGGCAATTAACTTGACTCAAAACAATAAAAATAAGAATTAACAAACTTCTTTAATTTTTTCAATTCTTATGTGACAATTTTCGTAGTTTCATGAATTTAAATTTGGACACTTAGCATTTTTTTTTTAATTTTGAATATTATTCAAAGAATTCTGTTGAAAAATTATAATTCAAATCGGTTTTGATTAAAATAAAAAGTTTTATTATCAATTTTCATAATTAAAACAAGCTATCATTAAATTAAGCTATCATTTTTAATACTTCTATTTTTTATACATTTAATCATTAGAACTCTTTTTCTGTAGCACAAGAAATGTATCAGCTAGAAACTTTAGTACAAGAAATATATCAGAAATTTTATAATATTCTAAGAAAAAGTTATAATTTTATCAGTTATATTAAAACTTGGAAAACGGAGCACTAATTTCATAGAAACAAGACGCTCAGATGAAAAATCGCACGTAACTTTTTCTAATAATTCATAAGAATTTATAATGTATAGTATTACTTCCTTTTTGTTGTGTACCACATTTATTTAGAAAATGTAACATCATTATTAATGTATTAATTAATTAATTGTGTAGACAATAATATTAATAAACTTTTAGTATTGTTCCGTTTAACGTATAGCTTGTAGCTTTAGAGCCACCGCTATTTCCTATATGCTCACCCAAAAGCATCCAATAAAGGTGAGCTTCATGACTGATCGTTAATTTAATAAATGATGGGAACACGCCGTTAAACTCGCAAGCACATTATGGAGGATAAAGTATCAGGAAAGACCTACAATCGACAGACAACATTGTCTGTCGCCGCGTCGACGTTTACGATAATGAGTGTCCGATGCTTGCGTGGTATCGATAATGTGCCATTGCTGACGTATACATCAATTTATGCAAGTTTCACGTATATATAGTTATAATTACATGTACATCAATTATTTGAGATGCTGGTCTGCAGGTCGCAATTTTGGCAAAATGCCTCGTCGCGACATTTTTGCAGACTAAAACATTTCGTGTTGTATATGTCTATGTATAATAAACCTTCAGACTAAAGAAGAGAACGATGAACCAACGAATATTACGCTGTTTATTCGTACGTATTACCTACATAGTCGAAGACTTCATCAATCGGACTTTCTTCCACCATTATATTACGCTGCTTCCCCGAACATGTTTTTAATCCAAAGTTTTGTATCGGTTTCGAGATACAGGAAAAGAGATAAAGAAAAAGAGAAGGAAAGAGAAAGAAGAGAGAGATGACGGGGGTGCATTTATGTGACCGTTCGATAAAGGGCGTTCGTTCGTCGAACCTCTCTCCTCGCTACCAATATAACCGATTTTAGTGCCTCGTGAAACCAAGATCCTTTTCATTAAAGCTTTTACTGCTGACTAAATACGGCGAACTGCGGCGAAGGGCTGGGTAAAGCGGGGCAGAATATACGAATGAGGACGGGTGGGAGGAAGTTCTAATCCCCCGAATGTTAACTTGGATTACGTGCAAACCGACCGACCTTCTCCCTTTACCACGGCCGGCTAATAAAGACTGGAGTAGTGTGCATAGTAACCTATTCAATTGAAAGTACAGATACACCGTGTGATCGAGCAAACGTCCGCAAGCACGACGAGACAAGATTCAATCGATATTGGATATTTCTACATCGGATTGAAAATTGAATAACTCATACGGTAGGTCAAAGTATCCTCAAAAATTGACAGTAAAATGTCCGTCAGCAGAGAAGAATTCACGCGATTGACGAATGAAAATAAGTCGATCGCATAAACATAAAATCTTAAAAATCTTGCAATTTTACATAAACTTGCAATATTTAAAAAAAAATGTAAGAACAGGTATATTTTGTGAAATTGTAGCTATTAGAAATACAAATTCGAGCACATTTTACGTATTACATATAAATTATTCTTTGTAATTCATACTTATTTACTTATTTCTCTGTCATTTTTGCCTTTTCTCACATTTACTAGTGCAAACTCGAGAAATAAACAAACAAAAAAAAAAGAAACTTTATAATCTTTCATGCTTGAACACGTAGGGATCCTATTATGTTACGCAATGGAACGAATAAAATCCTATGCATCTTGATGGTCTGTGCTTATTCATTTATTAAGTTCATTATTTAGTTGTATTCGAGAATGCACACGGTGTGTCGGTGTACGCATCAACTGAACGCCAAGTTACTTTATTTCGTATCATTGGCTCGCTGTTTAAAGAAGCATCGTTTGTGCGTCAGTGTGTGCTTTAAAAGACGAGGTCGTCGGTAGAACGTCGAGGAGAGACTATACGCGTCCAGACGGCGACGTCGTTGACGGCGCCAAGCGCCGTGCTAACTAGCACCCCTAACACACATATATACACATGCCCACGCCCTTTATTAAACGTCGCCATCCCCGTCGGCACCCCTACGCGTCCTCCTTCATAAAATTGAACACGACGTGTACACCTATACGCACCGACGACGACATACACACGGTAGGGAAAGAAAACGGACGGGCTCGGCAAAAATCAGAGCGAGAAGACGAAGGGACTCGTGCGACGGTCATTAAGCCCGAAGCTTTTTATTCTGATAGAACGACCTGTCGATTTGCGCGAATTTAAGTGTACTATTCACACGCGTCGCTTTTTTATCAAAATAATTCAGTTTTTTAGATAAGAAAGATTTTTTACGCTGATATTTATAAGTTTTATTAATTATGTTCCTTCAAATTATGTTCCCTATAAATATATCCAAGTATTTAATAAAAAAAGTAGTATTAATTGCATATAGATTTTAATTTAAAAATGTTAAAGTATCAGACTATACCAAATTTTTCTTTCCTTTAGAAAATATATAAAGAATCTATATTAAATATCCTCCCTCTCAATGATATCTTTTGATAGCTCTATAAATAAAAATAATACATTTAAACTTATAGACATACATAAAGCAACATTTCGTAATGAAAAAATGTATCTATTACAAATTTTTAATTTTTATATATATTTTCTATATGTATATTTCCGTATATTTCATATTAGTTTTTTATTTACGTTTTTTTTTTTACAAAAAGGGTCAATATTCAGGAAAAAAACATATTAACTAGTAATTTTTTCAATAATATTTTCTTGACCTTATATTTATCTCTCTTTCATCCAAAATAATTTTTTATAGTATTTTTTATCATGCATTTTTTATATTAAATCTCAATGACAAATATTCTTTTACATTGCATGTCAATTAAATTTAGAAGCTAAAAGATCAATATATCAGAATATCTTTTTTATTTTAACTAAAAATTGTGGTCATCTGTAGAAACAATGACGATCTACATTTAGTCGCTATTATTCCATTACTTGTAACCAGAGTCGAGCACTTGTGACCATCTCGAATGACTAACGATCTGATGAGATGGAGAATGATTGATATCGGACATACATACATACACTCTTGACTATTAATTAACTTTACTAATACGATGACGAAACAGTACACAAGGTTCTCGTGTAATTTACTAATGAAATGCTATACGATATCATTAATTCAAATATACTGTATTAATATGTATGCATAATAATATAACATCAAATAAGAAATATAGATATTATATACACGTTTCGTGGATTATCTCCGCGTTCAAATTCACTTTTAGAATGCCAATGTTTCGTGAACATTCACTTCATCAGGGCGAAGAACAGCCTGATAATATATTACGCGAAATTTAATTATGCATAATTTCTGTACAGAAAATGTCTTCAAGAGAGTTAAATAAGAAATATAATACATATAAAAATGATGAAGGATAATATTAATGGATAAAGGATAATTCCTCTGAAATTAGGATCCATCAACGACTAATTACAAAGCTATGTAGCTTCAAAATCAAGCGATTCTGGCGAATTAAACTTCAGGGAACTTGTAATAAATCAAAATCTTATCCACCCATTACGTTACAGGTTAACCCGAGAACGCAATAGCTCTTAAATAGATCGTATTAAATTATTTGACTATTGATAATACGTGCCAAAGGAAATTACTAGGGATGCACCGGTTCATAACATTACCGGATACCGGATATCCGGGCAGAATGTAACATCGGATATCCGAGAAGGCAATTTCTTTGAGTTGGATATCCGACATTTTTCGGATATCCGACCGGATTCCGAGAAAATGTCTTATAAAAAAAAACCTATAGGGAAAAAAATTGTAATTTTGTTGATATCCGGCTGTCGTAGTAAAAAAGTGCCGGATTCCGGATGTTCGGTGCATCCCTAGAAATTACATAAATAATGACAATGAAATACGTATATTTAAAATAGTACATACGTGCTTTCATATTGTCGTGTATACTCATTAAATAAATATATTGCAAAGAATCATTACAATTAATGAATAACTGACTACAAATTTTGATAATTTATGGATAAATATCAAAGGGAAAAATATCAATAATTTACGGATGAATATCAAAGAGAAAGATGTCTTAAAGACATTACATCTTTAATAATCCTGGTACCAGATAGCACAGGACGTTCAAAAATAATTCAGTCATATGTCGTCAATTTTGAATTCATTTTCAGATGCAAAAAGAATTCTTTTCAGAACTTTTCAGAAAAAGAATTCTTTTTTGCATCTAAAAGCAAACTTAGAATTAATGATATATGATGGAATTCTTTTTGAATTCTTTTCAAACTCTCTGTGCTATTTGTGATCGCAGTGTGCTTAAAAACCGACAATTTTTTAAAGCCCATTATAATCTCTAAGATGAAGACTGCGCGGACTAAATATCGACCCTACCGGTTTGTTAAGCGCCTTCACCCTCGACTTTCTAAATTTAGTCGACTCGCGATCGTTCGATGCCATTCTTTTTACTTACCCCCGAGCGAGTCCACCGCCAGCCTAATCGTGTTAATTTTGTAGTCGCTGGTTCCTTTGAAACTGTGTGGATGGGGTTCGCCGCACTGTTCCCTTTGATTCCCGTACCACACCGCCAGTGATTAACCTGAGGGAAAAAGGTGTGTAAATAAACTTTTACTCCATACAATCTTATTTCTGTTTGTCACGGCTGTGTCAAATTCACGAGGTAAATTCTTTGATGCGGGAACAAAATTGATTTCTCTTTTTTTCTGAAAGTCTAAGAAAAGAGCGCTGCAGTTAATTAAGTTCAGTAATTATCTCGAAGTAAATCTTCTAATAAACCTTGACATACGATTTCTTTATATTATATTTATTTATGCTTGTCATAACAGCAACCGCAAAGAAGGATACAAATTCAATATGATTTTCGACAAAATTTATCTGAAAAAATATAGAATAATATTTATTCTTGATCAAAAAATTTTATCATTTGACAAAAAATAATACTTTAATAAAGTACTGTGTTATTATAATTATTATACGCAAAAACAATTTTGCTAAAGTAGCTAAAAATTTAGCTAAATACAAATTTGGAAGTAATTTTGTTGGGCCATATGGAACAATATAAAGTTCAAAAGTCAAGACATCAGATATTTCCGGCCGGGTTGCATCAACGTTACTTTAACTTTAAGCAAGTCTTAAAACTTTCTCTCTGTCTTTGTCTCTCTCTTTCGCTTTAAAACGAGACAGAGAGAGTTTTGAGTCTTGCCTTAAAGACATTTAAAAGATATCTTCAGATAGATTTAAAAAAATTATCCTAAAAACATTCGTCTTATCCTGATGTCCTGATTTTAGATTTTATCTAGAGAAAGTATATATACATATGCAAAAAAATAGACTTAACTTACGGTCTGACACAGATAGACTACATTGTGCTTATGCATCCATGTTAAATAATTTGACATAATTTATATTTCAAGACTGAGGGATAATAAATTTACTTCATAATTTTATGCACAATATTAATGCGACGTTAAAAATTTTGATTTGTTTAGATTTTTTTTTGACTCACCAATTTATTTATTTATATTTGTAACTATTCTTTGGTTAATTAATTCTTATATTAAATTATATTTGTAACTTTTATAATGGATGATATAAATCATTACATAATTTTATGCATAATGTTAACGTTATATGCATATGTTAATGCGACGCGTTAAATTTTTATTTGTTATTCTACATTTTCTTTTTGACGCTTTAACTCTTATATTAAATTATATTTTAAACTATTGTATTATAATAATTTTCTGTTCTTATATTTATTACAACTATGACATGACATTATATATGTTAAATATGTTATATACGTTATATATGTTAAAATCAATACGAATGTACTGTCTTTATATTTTATATTTATTATTACTTATTGTTTTCCGTCGACCTGACTTTTGTCAATTTAAACGTTTCGTTGAACATATTTGTCACTTCGGATGACTTGGACAGAGTGACAAACAAATCTACATAAAATGTATCATAAAATGTGATTAGTTGTGAATATTAATATATCATCCAAAGTTTTATGATGAGATTTGGCGATCATGTTGAATGAGTTATTCGTTACTTTATTGGTTGAATTTAAATATCTCAAATATATAAATTTAAACAAATTATACTGCAGTTTTGGCAATCTGCGAGTGATTCTACCTTCGCGAAATCTAGTATGGATTAAGAAAATTGCTGATGAAAATTCCAAAGAGAATCGAAACGTTCAAGATTTTTCAAGATTTCAAATAAAGAAGATATTAACACTTTATATGGATTAACAAATTTATTTATAAATATTTTATTGCGCACCTCTGTTCGCGCTGACTTTCATTAGCTCAGATGTAGTTTGTTTTTTATTATTTTAGATTTTATGTTGTCTAGGATCAAAATATTAATAAATTATGGTTGTGTTCCAAAATTTACTGCCATCAAAAATCTATAATGCGTACATATAAACTATATATTGTTAGAAACGAAAAGTAACATGTAATGGGGAAGTTTGTAGTCATGAGGTAACTGAAAAGTATATTATAATGAATGATTTAACTGAAAACTATATTTATAGTCTTAAACTCTTACCGTACAAGATCAGGCTACTATAATAATCGAGCGATTCGTGCAAGTTTCTTTGAGTCTTTCGGTAATTATAAATTATACTACATTTTATTATTTTTTAAAATGAAGTTTCAATATTTATTTTAGAAAGTTGAAAGTATCCCAGATAGCAAGCTGTCGTTATTTTGACGTCAACAGTTAATCATTTTAAATTATTGACGTCATGTGACCTATTTAAGATATAATAATGACGTCATCTTTTTAACTAATTAATGACGTTTTTACAATGTCATACTTAATGTCGAATAAATGGTCAATTGTCAACGTACTAGTAACATTAGTGATCAATTAATAACATCATACAATTTATTCCGTTAATAACATGAAAATAATGATGTATTTTTTATACCAATTTATAACATTATGTGATTGAAGAAATATAAGAATTCACGTCATTTTTACGAGATTTAGACGTCAAGGAGCTTATTGTGGTTCTTAAAATGAAGTGGAAATTACAAAAGTAATTGAATTTACTAGAATATTTATAACTTCAATATCTAGCAAATTTGTTCATTTTTGTAATTTTCACTTCGTCTCAGGAACCGTAGAGATTCGTCATAAGAATAACTAATTAATGATGCCAAATGGACGACACCTTGCTGCCTGGAATGTTAGTGAATTTTTAGAGATTTTTTTTTAATCATTCTAAGGCGTGTTCAGATTTCTATCCGGATGTTCCCCAGGTATCATGTCATCCTTGTTTAATATACTATAAACAACAAGGATGGAGTGATACCTGGATCATGAGTGATACTCGAGTAGGTATCTGAATAGGTGAAAAAAACCGACGGATTCTAATGATCTCCATATTTGGACAGATGAGTTACCAAATTGTATCTTGTATTGTAAGGGTATAAATGTAATAAATTGTCTATGCATGTATGACGTTGTCGAAGATATACGAAATACAAATTAAATATTTATTGATATCAATTGCATCAGAAGAAGAAAATAGCATTGTCTTTGTTTACAGTATTAATAATTATGTATAACACTTGTATTATTTTTTTACTTTTAAATATTATCTCCATAGTGCTTAAACGTCACAGTTACGTCATCACAATAATTATGGTACGTCATGGTGACGTGAGAATGTCCACTTCATCATAAGTGTGATGTCACAGTAATGTCATGATGGTGTGTCGTTATCATGACATAAAAAGCTTTTACATAGAAGCTTTTATATGCTTTTTACACCATGATTTTTACAATAACATGTATTATTTTGTTAAGACAACTTACAGTAGGCCTGTCCAATTTGAGCTCCGGAATCAATTTAACGCAAAGTCATTAACGCAAAAAGATTCAATGTAAGATTCCGGAGACTATTGATACGCATCTAATAGCGTTTTTCACTTCTTCCAGTAAAAAATACTAAGGCAAACACTCACATCGCTCGTGAATCATTTCATCCTTGTATATCGAATGTTAAACAAAGACAAATGATACTCGCGAACGTTTCGAGCGTTAAGTGGAACGCAGCCTAATGACGTTTATCAACACTTCATAATTCTAAAATCTTACTGACATTGAATTTTTTCACGTCGATGGCTTTGGCTCCGGAGCTCAAATTAGAGCCGTGATCCAATTCATGCTGATAACGCTCATGAGCATCGTTTGTCTTCGTTTAACATTTGATAAATAACAAGAATGAAAAGATTTTTAAACGTTGTGAGCGTAAATCGGACTGCGATTATGATCTACAGTGACATATTTTTTTTCGACTGACTATTTGTGACGCGAATGTAACGTTTAATTATGAGGGGGAGGGGGGGAGGGGAACTAAAATTTTCATTTGTCTTGACTAACCTGTTATGTATGGCGGATTTAGGCAATCAATCAAAAGTCGCGAACTCATTATATTAACTTTTATTGTACGAACACTCATTTTTTTCTACGCGATTCACTTTTTTCCAACGAAAAACACGAAAGAGACACGAAGCGATCTCACTTCAAGCTTCAAATGGCGCGAAATCAACATGGCCGCCGTATCGCGACACTCACTGCAAGAATTAAGGTGTCTTTTCATGCTGACGTTCGACGCTGATTTTTAGCATCAAAGCAAGTCACACGATAAAAATTGACGAATATCAAGCGTTAATTTTGATCACGAGACTTGTTTTGATGTTAAAAATGAGCGTCGAACATCAGCAGGTGGAAATAAGGCACTTTTAACTGTCTAGTTCAGACTGGACGTAGCAAACGTCAAGCAGCGGAGCAGTAACCAATCAGCGAAGCGATATTTACAGTAACATAAAAAATATTGTTCATTGGTTTCTGCAGCACTTGATGCTTGCTGCGTCCAGTCTGAAGTAGGCATAATATACGAACACGGTCCTGGTCGGACCGAAAACATCAATAATAATTTGGTAAAAATTAAAAAGCGAACAGAAACCAATATTACTTACGTCCATCATTTTATGTCGTATTATGACGAATTTTTTCAAGCGTGGTAATTATATAATAGCTGCGAGACAAAGAGGATTTCGGATCTCTTTGTTCTATAGTCAATCAACAGACTTGAAAAATTTGTCGTACGAAAAAAAATGGGCGCATGTAATATTGACCTTAAGCCCGATGTCCACGATGCTAGAAATCGGTCCGAGATCTTGAACAGAAAAAGTATTAACAAATTACATTTGGACAATTTGGTCATATGATCAATGTGATTAATCAATTCTAGAGTTCCTCTTGTAAGAGTTAAGATATTGTATAAGACTGGAAAAGACGCCATTGCCGGGTGGCCGAATTAGGATAATTCCACCATGGTTGACAGTTAAGCCCGTTTCCATCAATATTAACTTTAATCTCGATTCAACTTACCCTTCGTCTTTTTTTAATTCTAAAGATTAGAAAAAGACAAAGAGTAAGTTGAACCGAGATTAAAGTTAATCTACGTTGGTGGAAATGGGCATAATAGTCCGATTTCGCGTTTGCGCTTTCTGAAACAGTTGTTCATACCAATTCACAGATTCATTACCATATCGAAAGTATCTGCAAATGGCGGCATTTAAAGGAACTCAAAATCTGACCAATCAGAGATCGGTACCCCTTATGACTTGATTCTTATTAGAGGGACTCTCAATTCTTTCTTTATCCGATGTCTAAGCACTGAACTATGACCCATATTCAGAATGCACACAACGATATTAACGCGCTAACGTGCTATAATTTACGTCACGCATACTATAGAATTTCAGAGATAAAAGCGCGCCAAATTAAAATGGCGCTGATCAATTGGTGCCACGATTTTTTTCTATGCTTCACAGCGGAGATGCTCATTTCAAGGTACAGTCACAATAGAAAGAATAATGATTTCAATTTATCAGATATCGGATACACTGAAATATACGATTTCTGATACATCGGAATCCTTATTCCTTATTTCTAATTCCTTATTCCTTCTATTGTAGCCGCACCATCATTGTGTATATAGTTCAGTGCGTCTAGGATCGATTTTTAGCATCGTGGACATTGGACTTTAAAACCTTGTGGTCTGCTACGTGATCAGACGTGATGCACCATAACCTTTTCCAAAAATGACACAAGTGTTGAATAGATTACTGCTTAATAGACATATTTATCTTTCATTTAAAAACAATAAAAGATTTGCCGGTCATAGCAAATGGCAAAATATAAAGCACATAAAAGAAGAAAATGATAACAAACGGATGGTACTGTTCCATCATCTGAAAATACAAATGACGATTGCAATACACGGTAATGTAATGTTTATTATGAGTTATATCATTTATTAAAATAAAATCCCATGTATGTGTACGAAACGTACCAAACAGATTTTACTTGCGTGATTAATAGCATTTGAATATATTTTTGTAACGTACTTACTTATACTTTGTTTGTGTTTTGCTATAAAGTGCATTTAATTTTATTGAATAATAATATAGGTTAACACAACAAATTTTTTAAATCTGGAGATTTAATTATTTTATGTATTTTTATGTATTTTGACACTGTAAAACTGAATCTAATGTGGAAGATCGCTTCATCATGTTACAATTTTTTTCTATCGATGAATATAGTTTGATTTTTCAGCATATTTAATCTGTCAACTTGCATATTAACTTTATAAGCTTGTTTATTATCATTGAACTTATCTTCTCTCATTTATCTACTAGGTATATTGAAAACTAGATTATAATTGACTGTTAAAATACAGAAAAATCAAGCTATTTTCTAATGATAAAAAAAATTGTAATTTAGGTATCGAATTCAGTTTCAGAGCATCAAAATACATAATACTCTGCATACATAGAATCTCTGAATCAAATATTAAATTTTGTTTTGCTTATGTAATTTGTGAAAAAATAACAATCTTTTTTAGAGGGTGGCACTACAAACCCAAATAATAATTTAAAATTATCACAAGTCATTGAACGAGCCAGAAAGGCAAATATGCCTGTGGCATCGATAAAATCTTTCCTCGACAGAATAGAGGCACGGAAAAACAAGACTCAAACAGGTGTGATAGAAGTTCGTGGACCAAATGGTTATATCATGCTCGTATGTTATATAACGGATAACCCCAAGTTTTTCCTAATTGAGCTTAATTCAAAACTTAAAAAAACCAAGTATGAACAATATGTATATTTCTAATGTATAAATACCTATAAGTATTCGAAATATGTTATACAAAATATTAAGTTTGTTTTCTTAACTAAATTCCTTGCACCATCCTTCTTTTGTTTTTGCTTCAATATAAGAAAAAAAGAAAAGTGGACTGTGCAAGAAGTTTAACTGAAAAGAAGAGGTTTCTAATATCTTAGGATATTTGAAAACAAATTTTACTTTACAAGATAAGTCAATTAAAATGTTACAAATTTATGTCGGAAACAAAGCATTTTAGAGAAAAATGTTTCATACAAAAGCTGTATGATTTGGAGAGGGACATAAGATGGTGCCATTGGTTTGATCTTGCAAAGTTGTTTGAAGGTTGCAAAAAGCGAATTATCAACTTCTTAAATGGAATCCCATATATTTCATTGCATATTCTAATAGCTTATCTCAAGAGCTTCCTAAAACACTATAGAATCTTTTTTCGTTGAATATTTTTGGAGGCTTGTAAGGCTTGAAAGTTACAGTGCCGCCGGTATTAGTATTATCACCGACGACATACTATTAAAGACCCTCGGCGCTGAAAATTCGCGTGTTAACATTTAAGTGATTAAAAGTAATAAATTAATAATACAGTATTAATTTCATAATTTATTAATTTTGTAGACATGTACATATGTTTAAAACTTAATAATACTCGATTTTTATTTAAAATTGTGATTTTAATGATATCCGAGTTTGATTATCAATAGAGATGATAATTGCAGAGGAAAAATTGTAATTTTTCGGCAATATATAAGACATTATATCATCAAAAGTATGTATACTTATTTATACAACATTTATATAATAAAAAAAATCACGAATTTAATAACGTCATCGAAATATGTATGTTAATAATCATAAATTTTTATTAATTGTCAGTAACGTCATCGTTCTTCAATTATCCCTGGGCCCCATTGATAGTCACGAAAATTTGCCCAGGGTCGAGGGTCTTTAATAATATTAGGTGTTGGAATTAATTCGTAGCGTTTTACAAGTGATGGGAAGTACTTTCATTAATGTATTTTTTAATGCTCATGTGAAATAAATAACATTCTTTCATTAAAAACGCTACGAATTAATTCCAACACCTAATATTATATCTCGTTGGTGGCATTACCTCAGATGTCCAATCAATGGGTAAAACTTTTTGAATTGTTCAGAACTTAAATAATATTTGTCAAAGCGAGATTGTACTTCTTATTTTCATTTTTATTATTTAGTTTTTGTAAAAATGAAAATAAAAAGAACCTCCAATGGTCTTGATAAATATTATTTAGATCATGATCTTGAACAACATTCAAGAGATTTTAGCCGTCGGTCGGACATCTTAGATGGAATGCTAATTTCAGCTGCACTGTAACTTTCATGCCTTATAACTTTAAAAGTATTTAATAAAAAAATATTTTATTATAATATTTTGGGAAGCTCTCGAAGTAAGCTATAAGAATATGCAATGAAATATATGAAGTTCCATTTAAGAAATTGATTTTCAAACAACTTCCCAAGATCAAATTAGTTACACGTTATCTTACACTCTTATACACCTTTTGTATGAAACATTTCTCTCTAAAATGCATTGTTTCTGATATAAATTAATAACATTTTAACTGACTCATTTAGTATAATAATCTGTATTCAACATATAATTCTTTTATATACAATTATAAGAGCCATGAATTAAATATTTCAAAATGTATGTCTCTCATCTAATATTTATTTTTTAATTTTATAGAGGAAAAACTACAAATACTTCTGCCAAAAACATGTTTACTCATACAGGCAATATTATAGTTAAAAAGAAAGGTAATTTGGAACAAGCTATGGAGGATGCTATTAACATTGGTGCGGAAGATGTAGAGGAATTCATGGAAAATGATATGGAATATTTCCAGGTATCCAATAAACACTTACTTTCTAAAGAATTATAAATAAAATCTTTTACTATAAATATGTGGCGAAGAACATACATATTTGTATATGCATATGGAAAAATATTATAATTTATATGTTTATTCTCAAAATTGCAATTTGTTTATTAATTTTCTTTGTTACAGTTTAAATGCGAGCCGAAGCTCTTAAACAAAATAAAATGTCTTTTAAAGGATCGTGAATATTGTGTACTTTTAGCAGAAGAAGATTATGTACCACAAACTGTAATAGAATTAAATGAATCAGATTTGGAAGCTGTTTCTCATATCCGCGAAAGAGTTTTGAACTTAGAAGATGTCAATAAAATACATGATAATTTAGCATAAAAAATTATATATATGTAAATAATAAAAAAAGATATCAATCATACATTATATATATACATTTGATATAATTATAAGAACTATTTAAAAAATTCAGAAAATATAAATTTTGTGTATTATATATTTTTAAAAATTTGAACAAGAAATATAAAGTATATTTCAAGCTATTCCGATATAAGATTTTTTTGTCTAAACACTTTATTGAAATCAAACATTATCAATTAAATAAATACAGAAAATAAATAAATTTAATTTCACCTTATAAAATAAATTATATCAAACACTTTTTTCAAAAATTTTTTCAATTTATTAAATAATTTTCTATTATTTAAAATCAATCAATATTAATATTACACACAATGTGTAATTTTTTTAAATATATATTATACATATATATATGTATATTTATATACATACACGCATTTAATGTCAAACATATCATTATATGTATATATGTCATTTTTTTTTAAATTAAACATTTTGCATATATATATATTTTTTTTAAATAACTATGTATTTTTTTTATCAATTAATTTATCTCATTATTCTGTTCACAAAAATATTAAGAAAGTTTATCAAAAAATTAATCCTTTATGAGATATTTCATATTTCATCTCAATATGTGTCAAACTAAAATATACATAATCTCGTAAATTTTTTATATCTCTAACTTAATACTTTTATAGAATAATAAGAGGTATCATATTATATTAAAAAATCATATAATTTTAAAAATAAAGACTTTCATAAAATTTTTATAAGGCTTCCTCCTAGAAAAAAAGGATATAGTTCCGAATAGATATGATCCTCGCGATTAACTTGAAATTTTGCACACAAATTCTATTTAATATGAGAAATAAAAAAACAGTCTCAACTTCGAGAAACGAAAAAAAAATTTTTTTATTTTACCTTTTCGTTCAGGTAGATCAACTTTGTGTGGAAAGTCGTGCGCCTTTTGACAGGGAAGAGGTAGGATGGGAGTCGCTTCTAAGCAGGAGGAAGATGAGTTGTTTCGCGTGGAAGTCGTGCACTTCTAAACAGGAGAAGAGAGTTTTTCATTTCTCGAAATTAAGACTATAAGTTTTTTATTTTTTACATCAAAAACTTATATGTAAAATTTCAAATCAATCGCGAGCAGGGGTCATTCGGAACTACACCAGAGAAAAAACAACGCGATCAAAACACGTCTCCCTCGAAATTCCACTTTCATCTAAAATATTTTCTGAGATATTTGACCCATTACATTTGAAATAAAACACTCTGTACATAAATACATATATGATAATTATAAAATTGTTTGTAATTATAACATGTACATATTGTTATACGTCAAAGAATATCAAAAAGCTACCATGAACTAATGTTAAATGTTAAATGTGGAATAAACTGACTGTATATTATTTCTGCACGTAACATGCAGCGTTGGCTCATGATAATCCTTTGATTCTTTAACGTATATTGAATTTTTAATTTTATTGAACTATTAGTTACTTTATATTTTTGTATAATTACATAATTATAAGTATAAAATTCTTCTCAAGTCAGAGACTGTTTATCATTTGTTATAAAAAATGTTTCATTACCAAAATTATTCCACGTATTATTGCTCGCTTTCAACATCCATACCGTATCCCTTTATATTATGAATATTAGAACCTGGAAATTCTAATATTGCATTGTTATGGAAAAGTGTTATTAACATTTTCTTTGGCATCCTTGCTTTTATACTCCATGGACTATTGATTATATTGTCGATAATATCAATAACATTTCCCTTTTTTGAAGGCGTATCAGTAAACTCTGTATTTTCTATGTTGTCCTGTTTTGTAACATTTAGGTCTACAACTTCTTCGTTAAGATTGGAAGAATCTTCTACGTCCGATACATTCTTATCTTTTAATTTCTTGCTTTTTTTATCCTTTTTTGCTAATTTTTTGATATTTGAAGTTTGTTCTTTGTCAGCGTTTTCTTTATCAGAGATTTCCCTCTCTATATTACATACATTAATTTCACTCAAACATTCTTCTTTGTTGACGTGTTTTCTTTTTTTCTTCTTTTGTTTAGTTTTTTCTAATGATTTTTCTTCTTCAGTGACAGGAACTGTGCACTGCAATGTTTCAATTATTACAGCCTTATTTTCATTCTTGATTAAATAATCATTTTGTTGTTTTGAGTTTGATTTATCCAATATCTTAATATCTTGTTGATCATTATGTATTTCAGTTTGAATATGTTTTTCATTCTTGCAATTTTCCTTTTCTTTTTTCTTTTTCTTTTTACATTTCTTAGATAGTACTGTTTCTTCTTCTTTACTGTCTTTAATTTTTAGGATTTTTTTATTGTTAATTGCTTCTATAATTTCAATATCTGGTTCTTCGTTTATAGTACGAAGTACTGTAATATCTTCAACTTTGGCTCTTTTCTCTTTTTTGTCTTTCTTCTTTTTTTTCTTTGATTTTTGTTCCACATTGTCCGTTTCCCCATTTTCAATAATATTAGAATCTAAAGTATTTTCTGATTCTATAATGATCTCAATTTCCTTTTCTGGTGACTCTTGTATCGTTTCCAGATTAGACGTTTTACTTATTCTTCTCTTCTTAATTTTTTTATTCTTGTGTTCATTCAACTCATTATCATTAATTTCTTCGGTTAATATTACTACGTCTAATGCTTCGTTAACAATTCCGTTCATCGTAGAAGTCATAGTGCTCTCATGTTTCCGTTTCTTTTTATTCTTTTTAATTTCAACTTCAAATTTATCCAATGTGGCTTCTCCTTTCTTTTTCTTCTTAATGGAATTTACATTATATTTGTACAACATGACATGATCGTTAAATGTTACGCGTTTCTTGTTATTTCTTTCGTCCGTCAGATCTAAACCACAATTTTCAAGGCCAAGTTGTGCTCTGAATACTTCAAATTCCTTGCCATTGCAATCCTCCTCAGACTTTATGTCTAGATTAAGAGCTGGATTAGTAAAACCATTTTTATAATCACTATCAATAGTTTCAGTTTTTAATTTTTTTCTAGCATTATTTTTATCTGTTTCAATGATATGCGAATTATCACCTTCAAAATCCTTTTTTCTCTTTATAGACTTTGCAGAAGAGTCATTAGTACTACAAACAGTTTCTACAGAACTATTCAATCCCAAGCAAGGATTATCAAAAGCATAATTGTTCTTATCATCAGAGTTTTTTAACACTCCATAACTAGACACTGATGTATCTTCTGTTTTTGGTATAAATCCAAAACCAATGTGTTGGTCATTTTCACTTTCAGAATCAGTTGTTCGGTTATCAGTTATACTTGATAAGTTTGTATCATTTTTTGGTTTTACATTATATTTCAAATAATCAGTCATATTACTATTTAACTTAAGTTTAAAGTAGTCAATCATGTTACCGCCATTAATTGTGTTGACTCCATACCAATTGTCTCTGCCATCAGTTTCTTTTTCACGAATATCATTTTTTTCTATCATGACTTGAGTTTTCTCAATTAATTCTTTTTGGCCGAATATATTTGCCAAATCTTTTGATTTATATCTATTTATATCTTTGCCGTGCATAAACTTCTTGTAACTGCAAATAAATTAATATATTTTTTAAATTATATATTAAGAAACATTTATTAGTATTTTTATTTAAAAAATATTAATATATTCCTATAATATATACTTACTATATATATATATATATATATACTTAAACATCATAAAAATTACTTTGAATTTTGTCTAAATCTGAGTGTATACACATCTTATATTTATATATTATATTTATAGAAATTAGAAAATAATGCTTACTGTACACGAGCATGATTTTGTTTAGATTTCAGCTCAATAGATTGTTCATTGAAATTAGCATCCGCATCTACTGACTCTTCAACAGCATCTTGATCTTGATTTCCATTAAGTTGCTGCAAAAAACTTCCAAATTTCTCCTGCTGTTCAGTCCATGCCTCAAAATTTTTATCATATCCTATACCTTTAGAAAGCAAATATGATTCTGCTTAAACATTCACTGTTAAAAATGTCATGAAATTTAATGTACATTTAAATTACACAAATTAAATTCAATTTCATGACATCACATTAAATTTTGTATCTATAATTGAAATTTGTACATTTGCGTATATGTACATGAAATTGTGGCTACAGTCAAAGTTTCACTACAAATGGTTCGAAACGTTTGATTGATTAATTAAAAGAAAAAATTTTACAAATTGATCAATCAAAAACTACTTTCAAACATTTGTAGCATCAAATTGATTGTATCCTTAGTGTACTTTTCATAAAATTTTATGAAATTTAATATACTTTCTATTAAACTATGTGGATTTGCACGAAATTTAATAGATATGAACATTATATTTAAATTGCTTGTAACTTCTCTCTCACTTCCATTTCATTAGCAGCATTAAATATTTTTAATGTACCTGCTTGAAATTTATTTCCATTACATTTTTTTTAACAGTGTAACACTTAATAATTATGTGAAAATTATAAATGTTTTAATTACCAGTTGTATCGTTCTTGTGCGATGTACTGGAAAATTCTGTAATGCCTTGTTCATTAATGCCAAGTCCTTTTCCTTTTGTCCAACCCATCTTCTCCAACATTCTCTGGCCAAATTTGTTGGAATCTATTAATAAAGTTATCGACATATTAATATAGAAAATATGAATCAAAATCACAAATTTGTGTATAATAGATCCAATATTCAGACTATAATGTATAAGTCATCAGAGAAATAAATTCTTCATATTCACAGCTTTTATATGCCTTGAAATATATGATAATTATACAGTTTAGCTATAGCACTTTAAAAATCAATAAAATTAGACTTATTCGACGCGTTTTTGCATAAAAATGAAAGACTCTGGCAGAAAAAAATGGTCTGGGACTGCCCTGCAAAGCGAGATATTGAGCATTAAAATTGACTAAAGAATTACTGTGTAGCTAAATTATATAATTATCATATGTATATATATTTATATATATATATATATTTATGTTTATACACACATACACACACACACCATACACACACATATTCACCTTCGGTCCACCACTTCCCCCGTGGATTGAGGGTCCACTTTTGCTTTTGCCGGCGCTCCGCAAGCATAGACATGCTTTCTGATTTAACTATCAATCTAGTTTTTTTATGTAGCAGTATTGATGCAATTAAAATAACAGAACCTCACTTTTCTTTATGACATTAGCTCCAAAAGCTCTTTTTCTTCCTACAAAACAGATTTACATTAGAGTACTTCGACAAATACAGAACGAAGACATGAACCGAGCCCATGGAAGACTCCACTAATCCATGGTAAAAATAGGTGTAAGGTGTAACGGTGTAATCAAAGAGAAGCGGCCATGTCCGAAGTTAGCTGTTAAGGCTTAAGAGAACAGGGAATAACAAGCTGTCCAATCAGAGCTCTGGGATAATATCGAACTTACATACCAGAGCTCTGATTGGACGGCTCGTTATTCCCTGTTGTCTGTGCCTATTGCCTGTATCTATTGTGTTTAAGCTTTAACTTTATTTTGAAGCGCCCCTATGTCTATAAAATGTGAACATTGAACTATGTAGCCAATGCCCATGATTCGGTCGGTAATGTCCACGACTTTTTGGTTGTATTCTTCGCTATATCCACAAATTTTGGTCTGTTAGATAGACAGAGACGAACAATCATGGGCTCCGCACAATAAAAGGAACAGAGAACAGAAAATAAAGAATACGAATTTCAACCTATCGGAAATTGTATATTCTATAATACATGATTTCTGATAGATTGAAATTCTTATTCTCTGTTCTTTGTTCCCTATTCCTTTTATTGTGCAGCTTCTAAGGCCCGTTTCCGCTAACGCAGATTAACTTTAATCTCGATTCAACTTACTCTTTATCTTTTTCTAATTCTAAAGATTGGAAAAAGAGTTGAACCAAGATTAAAGTTAATTTATTCCATTGGTGGAAATGGGCATAAATCTGTCGGCGCTTGTAATGAGTCTTGTTACAAAACAACTTAGTTTTATCTATCTAACGGACCGAAATTTTATATTAAATTTATACATCATCGATTTTATTTTTACATTGGGGACCCAGCAAACGAGAATGGATTAAAATAAATTGAAATGGATTCAGATTTTCAGAAATATTGATTCACGAATGTTAAAATGAATGCTTTTTAATCCTGAATGCATTTTTATTCATTGATAGGAATTGCATGGAGATATCTCTATGCCTTTCAATTTAAAAATAATATTAACTTTTTCTGTGCATTGTGAATTTAATTTAAAATGTTGAATAAGAAATGCAGTTTTTCAATCCAATTGCATCCAATTAAATGTAATTGAATCCAATTAAATTCAAAAAAAAGTATTTGCTATTTAAAATATGCATTTGGATAGAAAAAAATTTCAATCCATTTTAATTCATTCTCGTTCGCTGGGGAAGACCCAATCGAAAGGGTTAAAATGTTTGTCAATTTTCTCAAGAATAAATATATACGATTTCACACACATCTAATCTATGTTGGCTCGCATTGGTTGATTTGACATCTATCCTTGGATTTATTCGTTGAAGTCTACACCAAGATTGATACTTATTTTCATGTTATTAAATAATTATAATCTTTTTACGCAGGTATCATTATCATTTTTTCTCATAAGTATTTATCTTTAATTACCTGAGGTTCAAAAAATTGTTTGCTTTAAATATATAGATATTAAATATATAGATACTTACAAGAAAAAATAACAATGGTTTCTAAAAAAATTGCTGTCGCTTCGCGTATCTTAGCATCAAGACACTACCGTATCGTCTAATAATTATTTAATAACATAAAAATAAGTTGTAAGGAATTTTTTTTATATATACATATAAAAAAATTATGTTTTTATAAGTACACTAAAAAATTCTTAAAATACGCGAAAAGAGTAATTTTTTTTATGCAGAAACCATTACCATTTTCTCTCGTGAGCATCTATCTTTGACTATTTAAAGCAAAAAATTCTTTTGAATTTCAAGTAGTTAAAGATAAATACGATAATAATAGTATATAGATAATAGTATATAGATAAATAATAGTATATAGATAAATAAGATAGTTAAAGATACTTACGAAAAAAATGGTAATAGTGTCTGCATAAGAAAAATTATAATTATTTAATAATATAAAAATAATTTTAGAGAATTTTTTTAATACACATTTTTAAAAAATATGAATTTTTTAGTGCAATAATAAATTTTGTCAATTCTTACTTAAAACAAAAAAAAAGTGAAAAACGTTTCGTATTATATTATTGTAAAATTGCGTCAACATGTTCCAACATACTCCTGCCATAATTCCTACTCACTCTAATGAATGCATTGGAGTAAGTAAGAGCTATGATATTGGAGGAACATATTGGAGCATGCGACGCGAACAAACCTTATATAATTATATACAATTTTATATAATTTTGTATAATTATATATATATATTATATATGAAACATTTTATTCCGAATGGTGCTGCGATCATATTACAGTTATGTCAACCTTTTACCTCATAAATATATCTGTTTGTGTTTAAAATTTATAAGCTTGCAATTCTTCCGCATATATTTATCTTAATCATTTGTTTTTAGTACAAGAGGCATCTCACAACACAAAATTATGACATAGGATGTCTTTAAGTCGTCTTTTAGACACACAAAACGTCTTATGACCTGATACTTTTTGTTGTCTGGGATAATGTAAAAGCATTTTTTATTGTACAAATTATTTATGCAAACTATTCATGCAATTGAACCACTTGACTGATAAAATGTCTTATAACGCGTCAGTCTGTCATACAGCGTTGCAAGTATCGCATATTACCAAATATCAATATAGCACGCACAGTAAGTAATGCAGAAATATGAATTAACCTATTATCTTATCTCGGATTTAGAGATATTGGATTTTTGAATTAATGGAAGAGACTCAATTAGTGATTCAGAAAATAGAGAATATATGTATATATATATATATATATATATATATATATATATATATATATATATTATAAAGAAAGATAATCAAAAAATACTAATAAAAAATGTCAAATATATAACAAACATTCATAAGTGTATATAAGGCTTATATAAAAAATAGTTATCAATTTTAAGATAAGTAAAAAATAAATTTATAATTTAACACTAACTTTTAAATTTATAAAAATATATTAATAACAACAATAAACAACATGTCCTATCCTACTTGCATTTGATATCAGTTTGGTGGTGGACAGGGCGAATTTGGCAATTTTCATAAATAATTCGTTAACCATTGCGAAAATTGTAAAATGATAGAGGACTTTTCTTCTCGGTTTAATCTATTCTGCCTCTATGCAAGATTTATCAAACATCCTGTATATTAAAAAAATTACAAATATTGAAGAATACGAACTATTTTTGATACTGCGTTCTAATAAACATTAAAATGTGCTATTCTTTATTTTGTATTGAAACGACAAATTTAATTTTTAATTATTAATTTGAAGACAAAAAGGTGACAATTATATGTTACAGCTACTTATTTGTTAATAGCGTGAAGCAGATTTTTTTGTATTTTTAGTCGAGTAATTCAAAAACAACATGGCGCCAAATATTTTAAGAACAGATATAAAAATACTTACGGAGAAAGATTTACAAAATGAGGAATCTTCGATTACTACAAAGACGATAAATGAAAATAATAAGAAAAACAGAAACGAGAGCTATATAAAAACTGAAGGCTGGTTCAAGACGGAGCTCAAATGGTTTAACATCGTAATTATTTGTTTTCTCCATTTAGGCTTCGCATATGCCTGTTTTACTTTTAACTTTTTCGAAAATCTGATGACGACTGCTTGGCGTAAGTATTCTTTGGAAAATTTCTTTTGTTAATTTGATTCTTTGATATCCTAAAACATAATAAAACATAATAAAAAAAGTAAAATTTAGACCATTAACGAATTAATTAAAATTGTAATGCATGTTTATAAAAAATACCACGTTTTTAATTTTCTGACAGCTACAGATCTGCAAAGACAATTGATTAAACTTACGCGATTGAAGAGAGCACGCAATGGAAGTTTAATAATAGACCAGTAAATTGCTTTTAAAAATTTCTCATTTCTATTGTACCATATCGATTATAAATCATTTTGAATTGTCAAATCAGTAAAATCCATGCTACTTACATGGTGCTTTTAAGAAATACGGATTATAATTCACGGATTATAATTTTAAAGCATTTCTAGTGTTCTAATTGCGTTCGACCTTTTTTGATTCAAGTATTAGGCACAAGTATAGCAGCAGGCTTTGGAGTCACCGGCGGTGTTCATCGTTTATGGACCCATCGATCTTATAAAGCAAAATGGCAGCTTAGAACTATACTTGCCACCTGCTATGCTGCGGCTGGTTTGGTAAATGAACGTTTTTAATTACCGTTTTATACATTACAAGACGGAAGAATTTTTCCTTACAATTGTATTCTTTTAGAATAACATATTCGAATGGGTGCGAGATCATCGGGTGCACCATAAATATACTGATACGGATGCGGATCCGCATAACAGTAACCGAGGATTCTTTTTCTCCCATGTGGGTTGGTTGATGATGAAGAAACATCCGGATGTGATCCGAAGGGGTCGTGAGATCGACATGAACGATATATTGGCTGATTCTATTGCTGTATTTGCTATCAAGTAAGTTTGTATAGAGAGTTATATAAATTATATGAAATAGTTTTATATTGAAAAAGACAAAACATAAGAAGAAAGAAAGGTATTACAAAAATGTTTTTGCCATGCCTTCGGAAAATGTGTGTTTATAATTATAATATTTTTATGTAGCCTTCTCAACTTCTCCGAACATAAGACATTTATTAAATTATATAATATCTTGTATAAAACTTGTAATTTGCATTTATAAGGGATATATTTTCAAAAACAGATGCAAAAACTCTGATTTCTTCTAAAATGTTGATAACTTTTGTGTAAAATTTCGTCATATAATTTCATAAATGTTGTCCTATAGGAGTTTGATTCATTTTGAAAGCATATATTTATTGTAGTATTTCGATATTTTTTTGCAGCCTCCTTTAGAAAACTTTTTTACATAAATTTTTTAACGTAAGATATAAAATTGCAATGAAAACTACACGCTGTAATTAATTAATGCTATTTTGCAGATATTTTCCGATATTAAATTTTATATTCGCTTTCCTGCTTCCGGTGATATTGCCTGTGTATGCATGGAATGAAACTTGGTCTAGAGCTTTGATGTCACAAATTTTTATTCGTTACGTTTTGATTTTAAACTGTGTATGGAGTGTCAACAGTGTGGCTCATATCTGGGGCTCAAAGCCATATGATGTGTAAGCAAATAATTAATACCAAAATTATTCATATATAATAAATTTGATCCAAAAAAATCTAAAGCTTTTGTCAATTTTTATAAGAATAATTTTGTCTCATTTATTTTAACAACAGGCATATAGCTCCGACGGAAAGCCTATTCGTTAACTATGTTACAATCGGTGAAGGATCGCACAATTATCATCATATTTTCCCGTGGGACTACAAAGCTTCCGAGTTTTTCAATTCCATAACCACAAATCTCATTAAATTCTTTGCGAGAATCGGCTGGGCGTACGATCTCAAAGAACCGTCGGAAGAGCTCATAAAGGCCACCGTGATGAAAAAAGGTGATGGAAGTCATCCTTTGTGGGAAGCTGTGCCATATTCAGTTAGTAAAATTGAATAATAAAAGTAACAGAAAGTTGTTTTATGAAAGATCAGTTTTTTGAATCAGTTAACAACAAATGTACGCGCGATTCAGATAATTTATTTAAATTTATTTAAGACAATTCATTAAGTGAAGAAAATAATGTTATAATAATATAATATAATAATAACATTATATAACAATATAATAACAATGTTAACATAATAATAATATAAATTTATTTTTTAGGTTTCTCAGTAACACATGTTGGTTTTGCAATACATTTTTTAAATGCTTGTAGAATATTATGTTTAGGAAACGTCTATAAAATTAGATGCGAACCAATAGATACTACTTGGGCTGTAATATTTCAGTAGAAGTGGATATAGTATATATATATATATTAGGTGTTGGAATTAATTCGTAGCGTTTTTTAATGAAAGAATGTTATTTATTTCACATGAGCATTAAAAAATACATTAATGAAAGTACTTCCCATCACTTGTAAAACGCTACGAATTAATTCCAACACCTAATATATATATATAATTTACAAAAATCCGCGATTAAGTTTATTATAAACATCTGTTTTATCTTACCTAAATGTAGAAAATTACAGACAGGAGAGTGGAGAGAGATGTCAAGTAGCAATCAAATAGTAATAAAAAAATTAATAGAAATTTTATAAGAGAGTATTAACTTATTTTTTTTTTTGTAAAAAACACGTTTACGGAACAACTTCTTTACCTTTAGTTGAATTTGGCGTGAAATATCTCGCGTTTAGGCGCAAAGAGAATACTTTGAACTTCAGGTAGATAGTAGTCATTCATCAAGTCTCATTTCAAAATAAGAATTTAGAGAGTCTCAAAACTTTGTTTCGAGGTTAAATTGTCCTTGATGACTATGAATGCCGTTATAACTTACAAAACCACTTTTTATTACGTTATCTAAAAGAAAAACATTGTTTCTATACATATACTGATTATTGCGAATAAATATTATTATAATAAGGCAATCGGTAATCTAAAAGCTTAGAACGCTCGCAAGGAATATTAAAGGTCCCGGCTGAGATAATATTTTTCACAATAAATAAATTTATTTAAAGATTTCCAACATACTGGATCTTACTTCTATTAACCTGGACCCCCTCCCCACCAGCACAAATCGAGTAGAGACATGGTAAAAAATTTAGTGCTATTTTGTTATTAATTTGTTGCTCTGGAGTGAATTTTGTTGCTTCAACCGTTTAGCAGTAAAAAAAAAGAAAATAGGAAATCCAGGTTAATAGCAAGCTGGACTCCCCATAATGAAAAAATCAGGATTGGGTAGGTTAATTTCTTTTTACAAAGTTAAGTTAAAGTTAACAGTCTTGAAAATTTAACTTAAATAAAATACAATAAGTTAATCTATAATAAAATTAATTGAATTAAAAGTTAAATTAATAAAAAAAGTAATTAAAAAATTAAAAGTTAAATTTACTTTGATTATTTTATATAATTTTTCCTATTTTTCCTTTCTCATAGCTTATTTATTAAAGAATCTAGTTATTTTTGTTCAACGATGATACAATATAAATTTTCAAAACTAAATTATATACTCATTAGCCTCTCCCATTATATTTAAGGATTGGCTTCAAAAAAAATCAAATTAAAAATTAATAGCTGATAAAATGTAACTAAATTAAATTAAAAAGTTAAGAGTCTAAAATATAACTAAATTAAGTTAAAATTAATTAACTTTTTAACTTTTTAACTTAATTTTTATCTTTTTAACTTAGTACTACCCAACCCTGAAAAAATATAAGTATATAGAACTGCGATATAAAAAAAATAAGTGCACCATGTTTTGTTGCTTTTTTGTTGCTCCAAGATAGTGAAAAATATCGAAAAAATACATTATTAAACAAATCTATAAATAATCAAAACTGCATCATTTTGCGTCCTAATGTCATGACTACAAGATATACAAGTATAATAGAACCAATAGAACCAATAGAAGTCGTAGCAGTCGTACAGTCTTAAGTCGTAGAAAACCAACCAATCACAATCAAATATAAGGAGAATATTCGATTAGAATTGGTCAGTTTCTTATGACTTAAAATTTCACGATCATCTACGACTTCTACGTAGAGAACCCTTTAATCAATCACAGTCGAATATGAGAAGAATACTCAATCTTACGACCACTACGACTTCTACTGTAGACCTCACTTTAAGCCAGTTCTACCTTAGTTGCAAGCTGATAGCAAGTTTGTTGCGACAGCCATATGAAATGTTAATTTCAAAATCCAAGCTTCAGGTTGAAATGTCGCAACAAACTTGTGATCAGCTTGCAACTAATGTAGAACCGACTTTATTATATTATATGTACAAAATTTGTTGCTTGAAATAGATTTCAACTATTTCGCTTACAGACTTAAGCGGGGAGCACAGACTCTTGCATAACACATAATATTTAAAGCATAAGAAATTCAACCAATCAGAGTCCTTTATTTTATGGAAAGGAAGAAAATAAAGGACTTTGACAAGAGTCTATGCTCCCCGTCTAACTTTTTTTACGCGTATGTTTATGTGGCTATGCAAAGTATCGATATACCTTTAAAGCCGCAGCACAGACTTTTGCATAACGTATAACGCATAATGCATAAGCGAACTTATATAATCAGAATCTTTCCTTTCCTCCCACTCTATGGAAAAGAAGAATTTCGATTGGTTGTTTCCCTTATGCACTATGCATTATGCAAAAGTCGGTGCTGCGGCTATTAAGCTAACAGTTTAATTTAGAAACCCTCTAATCAGAGTTGCGACACATGATGATTTGAGCCGACTCTTGCAGGGTAGTAGTTTTAACAAAATCGATAACGAAGAGAGAAATATATTAGTATATCTGTTTAACCTTAACGCGGTGTTTCTCTAATTTAAAGTAGAAAGATTTATTTTTTCTACAAAATATAATCGAGAGGAGAGAGAGAGAGAGAGAGAGAGAGAGAGAGAGAGAGAGAGAGAGAGGAAAGAGAGAGATTTGTCCTTTATGAGATTTGTCCATATAAACAATTGCAATTTTCTAACATAGACGAACTTATAATGATACATATGATTAGAAATATATATTATATAAAGATATAAAATATATTTTATTTGCTTATTAAATATTTATTTCTCTATAATTAATTCAATTATTTATTCATATTTTCAATTATTCATTCCTTGTAATTTTTTCTCATGTCCTAATGGAAGTATAAATGAATTAAGATACTTTGGAACAATAATCTCAGTATTATTAGAACAAAATCGATATTACATAACAGACTATGATAATACAATAGCATTTTATTATACATCAAGCAACATATAGGGCATTCCATGCCAAGCTAACCACCCATTTTGCGAAGTTTCATGGATTTCGTTCATATTGCTTGAGCTCGAACAGTTTGATGAATAAAGATTTTTGGGCTTTCTCGTCGCAGCGCTCTCTTCGCTTGTCGTTAGTGGGCATGAAAGGCAAGTGGAAACCTGGAGCTACATTTTGAGCTATTAAAAGAAAATCGAGATTGGTTTTTTAGTCGCGCCGCCATTTTGAAAATTTAAAAACGGACAGAAATTATAAAAAATGATCTGATTGAAAAAAGAATATTTTCACGTGAAAAAGCATTCAATTTATTTCATAAGAAAATGTCAATATTTCATTTTTTTTCAAACTTGCCTTTCATGCCCACTAATGACAAGCGAAGAGAACGCTGCGATAAGAAAGCCCAAAAATTGACGGCCCTACAGTTCGGCAACCAGTTAGCCTACGGATCTATTATTCGGCGTAGAGTCTTTATTTAAACTATTCAAGCAATATGAAGTCCATTAAACTTCGCAAAAATAGCTGGCTTGATATGGAATGCCCCATATATGAGCTGCTTTTCTTTTAGATGACATAGTCGACATATTCAATCTTTGTTATTTATTGAATGTCAAGAAAGATAAAATTAGTATTTTCTAAGAGGAGAACAATAATTGCGACTGCAATATGTTAATTTGGAAGAAATACGAAGGAATTAACCAAGGCAGATAGAAAATATATATAGTTTATTGATATCCCCAATTGAAGACGACGTGCACTCCATATCTACGCATGCGTGAAAAAAATTTGTAGATACAAAAATTTTGATTATTACTAATCTGATTTGTATACGCGATCGTTTAGTCGTCTGCTCGGAAATTTTGCGTTTCTTTCCGCCGTGACACCTCACCTTAGTAACTCTAATTACGTAATTGAGTGGTGGGATCCGTGAGAGGAACGTAAGAGACTTGCATCAGCTTCTTCTTTGTGATCGCGCCGTCTGTGCTCTTGTCCACCTGCAGCAGGTCTTGTAACCTTTGGAAACCTTTTATGGCCACGACTGGGCAGATTAGTCGACCTCCGGGAGCCAGTTGGTCAATCAGCTACAA
This sequence comes from Acromyrmex echinatior, assembly GCF_024713525.1. NCBI lineage: Eukaryota > Metazoa > Arthropoda > Insecta > Hymenoptera > Formicidae > Acromyrmex > Acromyrmex echinatior. The sequence goes on along the minus strand of NC_141865.1, from coordinate 448,426 downwards.
AAATTACATCGTTTATACATGTATTATATTCTACAGCTACGTTCCGTTATTTATTGCGAGTACTGAAAATCTATAATATACGGCGTCTACAATACAATTTTTAATGCATAAGGATAGGAGCATACAATATATAAAAAAATGAATCAAAGTCCTTCATTTCTTTTCTTTCCATGAAATAAAAAACTTTGATTGATTAATTTTTTTTTTCGCTTTATGCATTGTACACATGAAGAATAGAGACCAGGAAAACTAGGCTCTCAGAAAATGTGACCAAAACCAGGTTTCTGAATTAGTAGTGACGAGATACTATTAAAGACTGTCGGTCCTGAACAAATTTTCGTGACTATCAATAAAATTTAGGAAGATTTAGGAATAATTGAAGACCGGAAAATCATTAACAATTACAAACGATTCTAAGAAAGATGCCGCAAATGGATTTGAGATATCTCAAAAATTGGCTAAATTACGTAACTTGTTTATCGTAAATTTCTTCTAATTTCTTCTTCTAATTTTTAAACGGCTCGACTACAAATGACCAGCAAATCTCTACAAACAACTACAAACTGAATCAAAATATATTAGCTAATCTTTTTACTTTAAAATCGGATGAGTCATTTTTAAAAAAATTATGTATTTTTTAATATGTGGAACTACAAACGAAATGCTATCCTTTTTTTTTAATAAAATATTTAATTTATAAAAAGTCAGATGCCAGGTTCACAAAGATATCGAATATGAAAAGAATATTTGACTGTAAATAGTCAATTCAACTACAATCACTTATAACTATGTTTACGGCTATTGTAGAATAGGCGTTACACTTTAAAATCTCACTGTACACGTTGTTTAAATCTAGGCCACAACCTTGCTTTAAGAGGTTGCTTTAAGCTGTAAAAAAATTGACCAATCATAATTGATTATTTTTTTCACATTCGACTGTGATTGGAAATTTCAATTTATTACAACTTTATAATTTACAGCCTTTTAAAGCAAGGAACTTAGACTAACGTATTCGTGAACAGTACTCATAGCGAATAATGGAACGCAACTTATATCTATTTTTTTTTCTCTCTTAGATAGCATACTGGCGGTTCATTATTCATGCTCACCGTCTCCGGTAAAGTTTCGGCCGCTGCTCCAACGTGTATAGCGTTGTAAGGGCCGTCAGCAGGATGTCCCAATCTGCCGTCTCCCACTAGGCGCATTCATAATGACCTGTCGTTAGTCGGCAGTCTTTATCTTTTACCTTTACAGCAAAGCCACACAGTTGGTGGACAGTGTTCCGTTCGACTCTTCACGGCAACGTACATACCTACTCCACGTGGATAGATCACGGGTTTCTTTTATTCAGACTATGCATACATGTAATACTTCTTGAACGTTTTCTCTCATCGTGCAATGAGCTTTGCACGAAAATTCATGATAATCAGACGTAAAGGAAAGGCATAACATTGACGAGAGAAGGAGCTTCGACTGTCTGAGTGAAAGGACTACTAGGGACAATAACAGAAGGGACTGTAACGTTAACGGAGTACTGACAGCTTACCCACAAATTTGATGCGGTCCTCCTTGAGGAAGTGCGGGTTGTCCTCGCGAACGTTCCTAGTAGAGATCTCTATGAGTTCGGGAATATGCTCGATGCCTATTACGCGTCCGCCTGAGCCTACCATGAACGCCATGCAGGCAGATAGATAGCCCGAGCCAGAGCCGACGTCAAGTGCCTTGGCGCCGTCGAAGAGTTGATCAGAGAGGATAGACAATGCGTACGCATGCTGCAAGAAATATCGACATAATTTATCAAACCATTACCAAATAGATTAAATCTTATGAAATGTATATCATCTTCGGTGATAATTTTCTGTGCGATACGTTAATATCTTTGTTTGAAAAGTCTGCAGTCGTCAAATATATGTTTAACACAAAATAACATAAAAATAAAATAAAACACTCTGATAACCCCATTTCAAATTATATTCCTGGTCAATGATAAATAAACAAAATCCTATTAACATCTTTCTATATAGATATTCATTTATAATATTTAAGTGTTTGATTAACTTCACGTAACAAATTAGAAAGGAATCGATACCAAGCAGCATCACAAAAAATTTGCTCCCAGTTTTATATTTAGTTTGAAACTACGTAAGAATTATATTAATAATTTATGCCGTTTAAATTATTCCAATAAATACCAACTAAAAGTAAAATAATTAAAAGTAACATATCTACAACTAAAAGTACAATGTTATAACTTTTTAAACAATAAATGTTATGTGTACAACATGCTTTTTATTAAATTTATATTAATGTCAAGTTATAATAATGATGTTATCTTACTTCGTTTACTAGAATGTTTAAATAATTGTGAAATATATTTCTTGTATTTGTATTACATTTTGTGTAAACAAGTAAACGTTGAAATAAACCATTTTACTCGTTATACAAATATGTATTTTAAATTAATATTAATGAATGTGAAATTATAATATTGATTATGTTATTGTTAGTATTTACTGAGATGTTTAATATGTTTCACAGCTGTATACTTTTCCTATTTATGTCATATTTTAAGCAAAATGATCCATACAAACTATTCATACAAATATCAGCTTAATAGACATAAAACAGATAAAATATACATTTACCATATGCGGTGCACTAATAGTCACGTTGTAACCAATTCTTCTGGGACGATCGAGGTAAGGATCCGGTTCGTGGCAGTATTTCGCTCTGTCAACAGCGAGCATAGCGGCTTCTGCTCTGTCCGTTGCCAGTATACCAGCATCTGCGAATAATCCCTAATTGCCGTACAAAGCGAACAATTGTAATTCTAACGAATAGTAGACTTTGGTGCTATTAATTGCAATAATTAAGTCCTTCCTATGCATCGATCCTGCGACGATCGCAAAGGTCATTTACCTTTCAGCTTCGTCACCATCTCTTGGTTCGTAGTGCCATTGCAGTGCCATGCCATGCTTCGCAGGCTGTCCCTTGCAATCCACCGGGAAGAGCCTCGTAACGCAGCCGAGAAAGTCTGCCTTACATCATAAAACAATACACAGATGATCATGAATGACAACAGAGATGACGCATGACGACGTTTGCCAATGATTGATTTTATTCAAGCCGCTTAACTTCTGGCGACAATAAACGATCAACGAAAGATGTTCGAAAAAAGCGGAGGACAAAAAAAACGTACCTTGAAAATTTCAGGGCAGCCTCATTTATCGCGAAACGTCCTCATCAGTCCTCATTCCTCCTCTCGTACCTAATATGGCCGTGATGACACAAGTGGCGACCTTAAGGGAGAATCGTTGGTGAGGGAAGCAGGAGGGAAAGGAAGGAATTAAACAGCTGATGCGGTGGCTATCGATTTGCCTCTCGCCCGCGAGATTGGAGCGCGGATTTAAATTTGCGAACCGTTCCAGAACGCGTTAAACTCCGAAATGAAGATTTTTGTAACTGTAAATATATCAACGTGAGACATAAGTTATTGATGTCAGCTTTCTTAATTCGGTCTTAGAATTCGCGGGGAAGCAGCCGATGGATGAAAAGAGGAGACTCAGGAATCGTCAATACAATATTAACTCTTAATACACGTTAGTTAGATAAAAATTTTTTTCTATTCGAATGCGTATTTAAAAAAAAAATAGCGAATACTTTTTTTTGGATTTAATTGGATTCAATTGAATTTAATTGGATTCAATTGAATTTAATTAGATTCAATTGGACATAATTGGATTGAAAAATTGCATTTCCTATTCAAAGTTTTGAATTGAATTCACAAGTATTCACAATGTGTGTGTTGTGCACAGCTAATATTATTTTTAGATTGAAAGGCATAGAGATACGCTCCATGCAATTCCTATAAATGAATAAAAATGCATTCAGGATTGAAAAGCATTTATTTTAATATTCGTGAATCAATATTTCTGAAAATCTGAATCCATTTGAATTCATTTTAATCCATTCTTGTTTGCTGGGCGCAGGTGCTCTTAATATTTAAAACAAAAAAGAAATAGGCAGGATACGAATGACTCGGACATGTGTATATAAGAGTTAAGAATGTAAATACAATTTTAAGAAACTATATATAATTATTTCATTAATTAATTTATTTGGCTAAATAAAATCTTGATACTATTTAATAGTGAATTTAATCGCTCGCACTTTATATATATATATATATTAGGTGTTGGAATTAATTCGTAGCGTTTTTTAATGAAAGAATGTTATTTATTTCACATGAGCATTAAAAAATACATTAATGAAAGTACTTCCCATCACTTGTAAAACGCTACGAATTAATTCCAACACCTAATATATATATATATATATATATATGTATATAAAAAGTATATATATAAAGTATATATATAAAGTATATATATAAAGTATATATATAAAGTGCGAGCGATTAAATTCACTATTAAATAGTATCAAGATTTTATTTAGCCAAATAAATTAATTAATGAAATAATTATAATAATATATATATAAAGATTACTTTATAAAATACCTAAATGCAATAAGGCATAATATAATCAATTTAGACTTAAGTAATGAAATAAATACATGTTCTATAAATATTCTATAAATATTTTTTAATATAATAAATATAGTAAATATATTCTTAAACTAGATGACAATATCATTATTGAGTATTGAGTCATTTAAAATATTTATATTCTTTTTACACGAAAAAAATGTTTAATTAAATTAATTAAAATTCTGATGGAAATTGAACAATCCAGAATTCTGGTTGTCTATTAAATTTCTTACTAGAATAGATAGTCTTACTAGCTTAAATTAATCTAGAATTCTAGTAGATTCAACCAATAAAATTTTGGAGCGTATTCGAATTCTTACTTGGCGTTCCCTGGATGTCATATTCTTGTTTAACGTTCGGTGAAGGAGAGAGTGATATCTAAATGACACAGATGGGAATCTAAACATAGTCCTGGTTATCTCAACTAGAATATTCTAATAGATTTAGAAATTTGATAGATATAACAAAAAATCTGGATTGTTTATTTTTCATCAGAATTCCAGTTAATTTAACTCAACATTTTTCTCCGTATACATTTTATTTTGCTAATTTTATTTATATATAGCAGCTATATGCACTACACATGTATGTCTAAAATCTTTACGATGTTTATACATCTTTTCGACATGCATGTTATCTAATTGTAAACAGTGTAATGCAGGATAAAATTTGTTATAAGAAATTCTATAATTTGCTATGAAAAAGGAGACCTTTAATATAAAATCAATACATGATCCGATAGACAATCTTAAAGTTTTTTTATATTATAGAAAAAATATAAATATAAAATTTTATATTTAAGATCTCATCCCAAGTCTGATTTTAAATGACGTCAAGATTTCATCTGATATTAATAAGATAATAATAGTACAATTAATAAGATAATAAAAGTACTTTCGAGATATCACCTTTATAGGCGAGCGGTTTACCCCCTCCCCCCCTCCGTTTATTAATCGACCAATCAACGTTCTAGTGGCTGAAAATTTAATTCGATTTCTCATATTATTTTGCAGAAAAAACATCTATACTTCATTTCTTTATTTATGATTGTTGACGGAGGCGTTATAAGGCATTAAACAGATACGCTCCAGCATAGGAGTTTGGAGGTAAACCGCTCACCTCTAGGACGATTTTACACATATGATGAAACTATAATGGTTAATTAGATGTTTAAAACGACATTGAAGAACGGAATTTAAACATACTTTCGTTGACGTAACTTCAATTACGTTCAACAACAATGATTCGGGAATTTCGTCCTCCAATTTCGCTTCAAACATCTAGTGATCTCTGATCAATTTTTTATTTTAGCTTTGACGTATCGTACGCGATGTATCGACGCGCAGGATCTGAATTGAAAGATGTTTCGGCAAATCTTTAATAAAAAAATAAATAAATAAATAAATCTTTAGGAAAAATATTCCCGAATGGAAAAGATTACGAGGAGACCTCGAATACTTACAATCAGGTTCACTTAACGTTCGCAATGCTCGCGAATATCATTTCATCCTTATCATTTTCAAATATTAAACAAGGATGAAATGATGCTTGCGCGGTCCGAACGTTAGTGAAATGCACCTACATCGCCGCTTGACGTTAAAAAATCGTCACACGTATTATCACGCAACAAACGCAAACATAGGCACACAATTCCGTATCGAAATTAGCTTGCTGCAAGTCGTAATTTTATCAATTCTAGTCGTAATTTTATCAATTTTAGTCGTAATTTTATCAATTTTAGTCGTATCAATTAATCGCAGTGTTGGATAGCAGTAGTAAATTAAATTTTCCTCCGCGAGATGCTATGGCAATAAATCATAGCATTCTCGCTTGCACAGTGATTTATATAATAAGAGACACAAGATAAAGGAAATTATATTCTTCTTTAGCGAATCCATTTCTCTGTGTAAAAGAATAAAATTTCATGTCATGATATCCGTGAAGTATATATAATGAATCAACAATGGTATCTTTTGATATCTTTAAAAAAGAACTTTTAATTATGACGATTCGATGTCAATGTCTATTTATCTTAGCCACATAGCCCGTATAAATTGTGTATAATAAATAATAAATGCTGTGAATAAAGTAGAATCATATATTCCATTCTATTGCATGATAGAGAAATAATAAATATAAATATGAAGGCTATTGGAGTCAACACTAGTTTTAAACATGCGTAATAATTTTAATAATAAATTAATACAAAAAAATTAGATTAAAAAATTGGAACGTTTTAACTCAACTTTGTTTGAGTTTTAACCTATATCTTTTAAACATAATGCCGCTAATTTTAAATATTGCATCGCAAATCAATAACTCTAAATTTTCAATCTCTAAAAAAAAATAGAATCTAAAATTTAAATTAAAAAACATTTTTTTAAACCTGAAGTACGATCTCAAGAAATTATAGTTATTTCATTGAGACTGCATAAATTTTAATATTATCTAAGATCAAATTTAAGTATAAGATCTGTTCATAATCCAATAGACTATATATAAAGTATAATAATATAAAGTTTTATTTGAATTTAATTAATATAAAATCTTATTTAAGATTAAGATCGTATTCCAACAATAAAATGATAAAATGGCTCTACGTTATAACACAAAAAATGGACATTTAGTCGAAAATTTATTTAGACACGTATCTTTGATATTTTGGGGCCTTTTCATATTTATCAGGCTGAGATTCCAGGTTACATCGATTACATCTATCAGAGTTTAATGCTTTTCTTTAAACCGACGAGGGATCCGATAAGTGGTATTTGCTGTGTACATAGAATACCATGTGTACTTATTATTCACATGTTTTCATTAACGAGTGACATCTAGATAAGAATGCCCCTTCTTAACAAGAATTTTTTCGCATATAGTGATCGTTATAAACCGAATTACAATTCGTATACAGCATATTTTACACTCGTCAAGTGTAAAACAAGCATTCTGTTTATACCAATACATTGGTACTTCATAAATTTATTCCTAATCGACCCTTGGCTCGAAGCTGACAAATAATTACAGAATTATTAGTGCGGTCATTCTTATTTGAAAAAACGTGCAATGGAGAAGTGCGAAAACCCATTGAAGGAGTCAGTGAAGGAGTCAGGGAAGTTGCGGCAATTCCTTGCCACAATAATCAGTAAGTTGGAGAAGAAAGAATCTCTTTTCTCGACTCTTCCTCAAGGAGCAGAAGAAATATACGACGCATGCAATGGCTTCAATCGAAGGAGAAGAACTTCCTTTAATAGTAGTTCTTCATTGATGGATACGACAGCATTTAAAAATAAAAAAGAATTATAAACTGAACATATGAAAATAAAAAAGATCAATATTTTTAAGCAATTGATATTTAGACAGTGATACAAGTATGATTATTCTAAGAAATTAAATTACTCTAAGAATTAAATTATTCTTATATCAATGTTACTTACAAAATGACAGATTTAATACAGTATTATAATGTATTGAAGAATACATTAAGAAAATATGTCTATTACAATTAATTTCTATTGAATCGTCGAAAGTTTTATTTATTCCGTGATATGTATTTGCAGTAAATCAGTTGACGTTGTCTTACGGAATCGTGATAGGATGGACGTCACCATCAGCGCAAATGTTGCAAAGTCCTTCGTCACCCGTGGGAAACCCTATGACTGATAACGACATATCCTGGTTGACTGGCACTTTGTGCCTAAGTGGTACTATCATGGCTGTGCTAACATCAGTGATACCAGACAAGTTTAGTCGGAAAAGATTAGGCTACATATTAGTGGTGCCAATAATTATCGCCTGGTTGTTGATCATGTTTGCTACCGAGCACATGTATATCTATGCGTCGAGGATTCTGAGTGGCATCAGCGGTGCTACTATGTTCTTCGTCATACCAAACTACGTGTCGGAAATTTCATGCGACAGTATCCGTGGCATGTTGGCAAGTATCTTGATACTTTCCGTAAATGCCGGGGTACTAGTGGCTTACATTCTGGGTGGCGTAATGTCCTTCCGTGCCTTGCCCGTGGCTGTCATAGCGTTAATTCTTTTGTTTCTTATCACTTTCGTCTTCATACCGGAGTCGCCATTATACCTGGTGCGTCAAAATCGTACGCACGAGGCGATTAGGTAAAAAAAAAAAATGAAATAAACAAATATTCTCTTTAAAAGCGAAGATACATTGCAATTTGTTGTTTCAGAGTCTTGAAGTGGTTGAAAGCTGGAAACAGTCTGGAAGCAGAACGTACGTTATCGCATATACAGTTGCAAATCAAGGAGACTGCATCTATAAAATCTGCCAAGTTTTCAGATTTAGTTAGAGACAAAGCAACGATTAAAGGACTCATAATTGTCTTGGGTCTGTTCATCGGTCAACAATTTTGTGGCATTTTTGCGATGGTAATTATCAGTGATAGATAGCTCATGGACTCAGGCATTTAATGCTTACAAATCCTTCAAATTCGCTTTCTTTTTAAATGTACAGTGGCGTGCAAAAGTTCCCGGTCAGTGATATTTTGTATACTCTAATTTATAAAAAAAAACCGATAAAATTTTAATTCATTATCAGATGTTAGTACAAGATTTCGTTATCCACATCTTGTACTGATATTCGATAATGATTAAAATTTTATCAGGCTTTTTTTATAAATTAAAATGTTACTAGCCGGAAACTTTTGCACGCCATTGTATAAATTGAATAGTACATCCAATATATTGACAAAACTTCTACGAGACTTCAATTTCATTTTATTTAAAACTTTATTTTTGCAAAATGACAAACTGAATTTTTGACTTTTTTCATCTAGATCAGTAACACGGAAATGATTTTCAAAATGTCCGGCAGTTCGTTATCACCGAATATGTCATCTATCATTGTAGGGGCTATACAGTTCCTTGGATCGTGGTTAGCGACATTATTAGTGGAGCGTGCTGGTAGACGGTTCTTGATTCTTCTATCCTGTGCGGGAATGTGTGTGTGTCATTGTATAATAGGTGCATTTTATTATTTTCAGAACTTGCAATATGAAGTGTCTGCTTATTCTTGGATACCGGTGGTAGCATTGTCTGCCTACATGATATTATTTGCTTTGGGAATGGGAAACGGACCCATCGTGGTGATGTCTGAGATATTCAGCCGTGACGTAACCAGCCTGGCTTCGGCCATAAGTGTCTCCATAAGTTGGATGTGTGCATTCATCGTGACGAAAAGCTTCTCGGATCTCATTAATTTGTTAGGCTTGCATGGTTGCTTCTTTCTCTTCGCTACTTTCTGCACATGTAATTTTCTGTTCTGCTTCATATTACTACCAGAGACCAAAGGACGGTTACGCGAAGATATTGTGGATGAACTTAATGGCGTGCGATGTACAAATAAGAACAATATTAAGCATATCATTGGATTAGATTCAATTCACGCGGCGCATGTGTGAAAATATTATCTACGTTCAAGGGATCTGAAAACTAATAACACTATAGTGAAGAAATTTATAAAATATCTTTATAATTTAATGTTGTACACAATTGTGTACAGAAGTTTACGTGTTGTTAGTGTCTCAAAATTTTACTAATATAATTTTCCTTTACTAATAATGTGTAGTACTCGTAATAATTTTAGTTGTTTAGTCCTTACATTCCATTTCATATTTCCAAATTTATTCGTTACTTAAAATTTGGAATATTTGCTCAAGTATTTTATATGTGTTCATTATGAAAGTTGTCTAGCTTATTCTTTGTACAACTCTTGAACATGTAATATACATGAACAAATATTTCAAATTTTAAGTAATGAATAAACGACCTTCGGTCAAAACCAGACTGATTATACTTTATTAATATGACATGAATTGTGAAAAATAATTGAGTAAATATGTAAATCGCTTCGTACAATTAAAGGGAGTCTTGCGTTATTTACTTTTAACCGATTCACTGCTTCTTCCGACATTTTATTTTTTACTAACATAAAATTTATCAAAATCATTTAAGTTTGCATTGTATATAACATAATCTCATAATATCATATCTTATCTTGTGTGTTTTACAAAAGCTATAAAAATATTTATACATGTGAAAAATATTAATACATGATACACATATATGGCACAACAGATATAGCAGAATTGACGTTAATGAAGATATTAATAATAAGATTCAAAAAATGAAGATATAAAAAAATTGTATATGTGTTTTGTGAATGTTGATTGACTGGTTTTAATAGAATAGAACTATTATGAAAAATAAACAGATATATAAAAAATATGTACATAATTCTACAATTACTTATTTTAAGTGATGTTGAAAATGCATTTATTGTGTGTACATTAAATAGTATTAATTATATTAATAATTAATATAATTAATACTATTAATTATATTAAGTTATTAGTATTAATTATATTAATAAAATTTTTTTAATTAATATTAGTTATGATAGGATTAAAATTTTTATGTAAAATAGAACTTTTTATTAATAATTAAAATTATATGAATGTATTAGGTGTTGGAATTAATTCGTAGCGTTTTTTAATGAAAGAATGTTATTTATTTCACATGAGCATTAAAAAATACATTAATGAAAGTACTTCCCATCACTTGTAAAACGCTACGAATTAATTCCAACACCTAATATGTATGCACAAATATACATTTATACTTAAGTAGATTACAAAGTATGCATTTCTCATTTACATTTTCCTGTAATAAAATATGTATAAATAAAAATTCTGAAATTATATATAAATGCAAACTAATGCCTTATAAATATTACTAATTTAATTACTACATTAATTTAATAATATTTAATTTTCTATGCGTATTTAAAAAATGCGTATTTTCTATGCGTATTTAAAATACGTTAGACATAAACTAAAAGACAAAAAATTATATCACTTTCCACAAATAAATATTATCAATCATCAGTCGTTCTTTTGCGCACGTTCTTATTACCGATTTTTCTTTTTTTAAAAGTAGTGGCTGTTTCTTCATCGTCACTGTTACCTGTATTAATTTGTATAACAGTTTTTTCTTTAAAAGTCCTCTGTAATGGCGGTGGCTCTATCTTCGTAAATGTGGGCAATTGTATTTGTTTCTGTTGTTTTGGCAATTGAAGATCCACTGATTTCTTCTTGCTAAAATATTAAACGTTTTTGCATTTATCTTGAGACTGTATAAAAAATAATATAGAAAATTAATTAATCTTCAAGTAATTTGATTCTACTATAGTACAATAAAATACCTATATATATTTGTGTCTAATAAAGTTATGCATATATGTATACATACAATAATATTGTACTACTAAATAATTGTACATTAATCAGCCAATTGATATAGTTCAATTTCTAACAGTTTTTATTCATAATCCGTGAAAACTTACGCATCGATTTTACTCGAGAATTAATATTAAGAGTAAAAACTTGTTGCCGCGACAAATTTTCGTGAAAAATATCTTAATCCATTTTGGATTAAGCAGAGTCCAAGCAAAATAATATAGTGGAATAGTATAAAATATTTACGTTGTCTCCACGATTTGCCAGGATCCGTAAGGTTGCGATCTCTCAGGTACACTATAGTCTCGCCAGTAAGGTCGTTCTTCTTCAACCGCTTTCTTCTTTGTTTCCACGCTTTCCTCAGCATCTTGGACATCATCGTTTTCAATTGATCGTTTCCTGAACTCTTTCATCTTCTCTCTCTCGACGTTGGCCCGTTGCTCCTCGAGAATATCTGCTTTTTTGCCCGCTTCTTCCTTATCCAATTGTTCCATGAGCCCTCTCTGGATCACCTCTTCCTTCGCCTCTTCTTCTTGCTCCATGAAAGTCATGTAGCCCTCTTCCGGAGGCTCCCAAACCGATTCTAATGTATATCAAATATTTATGGAATGCTCGACAACAGGTATAATGAGATTTATTTATTCATAATATACTTAATCTTAAGAAAAAAACAATGCAAAGCTTATTAAACTTACAAATTCAATATCAATTAAAAATAAAAGGAACAAGTCTAAACTACGTTCGGAGAGCGCGCTATCAGCGTTATTTTGTCATATTCTCGTTTCACGTCTAATAGACGATGAAGATAGAATGATACAAATAGCACTAATAATGTCCATAATCATAATTTCATTAACATAACAGAAATTTAAAAATCTTACATTTTAAATGCTATTTGAGAGACATAGTTTTTGACAAAGATAAACATATAGTTATGTAAATTAAAAAACATACAAATGTGAAAATTATATTAGTTAAAAAACAAATATAAGAATTGCTGTACAACGTCTGCAAGAAAAATGAAATGCTAATATATTATAGTTACTGTCTGACGAAAAAAGATATCCAAAAGGCAGACAGGCAAAAAAATAAAAAAAATCGACAAAGGTATACCCACCGTTCGTTTCAATGTGCCAATAGTAAGTGTATCCTTCGGGACTACGAGCCTCATACCACAGTTTTCTGACGGGTGCGGTCGGACAATCATCCTCCTGAGTCTTCTTCCCTTTTCCCTTCGCCTTACCCGATTTACTCTTCCCCGGAGTCCTGTTCTCGCCACTGTGCTGCTGCTGGACTCGTGGAAACGACGGCGCGCCTTTTGATAAAGTTGTCGGGTCACAAGGATCCACTTTTGGCAAGAACTGGAAAAGTTTCAATTGAAAAGTTCACTTTGCATTGATGAATCACGTTCTAGATTTTTTTAGAAAATAATAGACGTATGCATAATCAAAGATGCCGCAAGTAATCCGACTTTTATTCCAAATCTTATAAACCTAGTGAATACTTGTTTTGTTTAATCATATCATGTTTTAATTGTTTCGATCATTAAATAATTTAAAAAAATCAATTTGAATTTATGCACCTGTCCACTATTGTTTTTGAATCTTGGAACCGTTTCTGGAGCGGCTGACGGTATATGGTTGCAATTTTGAGGCATTTTTATCTAGAAATACACATATTACATCACGCTAAACACTGAATTAAAAATATGTATAATAGAGGAATGATTATATATTTTTACTAAATTTCGTTATTTTAACGTAGAAAAAAAAATTATTTCTTTCTGCGCAATCTTTAAAATATTACATCTAATATTATTATTTTTTCTTGATAATAATATCTAAAATTAAGAGATTAATTTTAGATAAGTATAGCTTACTTCTTTTGTTTCTATCCTATCCAGTTTCTCTTTAATGATTCTCTGAGCAGTCATATCTCGCGTGTTATTCTCAACATCTTTCAAGTACGCAGCCATAGCCGCCTAGTCCAAAAAAAGAATGATTACTTATCATCAGTATTTTCATGTCTTAATCAACAACTATATATAATCATACATTTTCCATTTTCTTGAGGTCATCCTCGAATTTTTTATTCTGTTTTGCCTGTTTGGCGCTATTCTTGTGGATCTCCTTGAGCCGCTTACTGACATTTTCCTTGTGCTTCTTGCCGCCTTCATGGAAGTCGATACTCGGTTTATTATCGGCGATCCAGCACTTGCAGAAGTCGCAGAACTTACGTCCTTGGGACTTCCAATAATCCGCCCTGCAATCCGTTATCACAGCTAGAGTGACACCACATAAATATTTACGACATCATAATATGGAATCGACGCATCGGCAAAATTTGTCAAGTTACGAGTGAATTTAAATATATTATAAATATATATATACAGTATTCCCTCTCTAATGCTAAATTTGTACAACAAATAACGTTCTTAAATTTCAACTTCCCCTACGAAGTTTCAGATATCTAATTATACCAGATGTCTTATTATATAATCTCGTTGTGTAAGATATGTATTTTTATAAATCTCAAACTAAAATGCATGCGAGTCAGAATAGTCGAAAAAGTTCTATTCTCGACGCTATCGATCGACAGAGTGAATAATTCATTCGATTGTGGTTTGGGCTGTCTTCCCGGAGCAATTATTGGAGAAAATGCGATGTTGCCTATGTGACCTAGGAGAAATGTTTTCTCCTTTTCGGGATGAGAACAAATTAGTTGGTAATTAGTCTCCGACCTACGCAGCCTTGAGCGTCATTCGACCTTCGCATCACGTCCCAGTTGCGACTAAAGGATTCCTAGGGAGCTTAATGAAAGCTCGACATATTGCCAAGTATTGCGACAGATGGAAACTAAAGAAAAAATGTGTGCATGCTTTGAGTTTTGCATCTTCTCATCTTATCTTTCCGTGATTTAAATTGAACAGTGGAAGTAAAACAAATAACAACGAAGTGCAATAAAATTTAGATAAAATTGTCTCTCCAAGATCATCAGTTCGAAATATTTTGGATACTGACTTTTATTTTATAACGAATAACGTAACTGTTTTATATTTTCAGGAAAATTTTTGCGCTATCAACATTTATATCACATTCGATGTGCAGATAATTAATTCCAGTTGAAAATTTCATAATAGAACGTACATCGAACATACTCTTGGGAAGACGAAGCTCTAATTAGGAACTGCCAATTAGAAGCGGAACCATGTCTAATTATTACTAGAGGAAGAATTCAGGTCGGGACATCGGCTTGCTAATTTTGCCAAGGTACGCAAGCGCGAATATTTTTAGATAGAAATTAATTTAATCATGACAATTCGTCTTTATTCAGTCAACCAAATGGTGACGAATAATTATGTAGACTTCAATTTACATCTTTCAAAGGATGTTTTATTGAAAATTATATGAATAGCTTAAACCAAAATGATTTACACAATAAGGGAAAACGAATAAACGAGCAAATACGAGATTTTTAATAAAAACAAATTAAAATGATATAATTACAAAATGTATACGAGAACAATGGTCGTAAGACGTTTCGTACTCAGAGAGTCTTTATCAGTTGCATAAAAATGCATAAAAATGTATAGTATAAATAGTGTGTTTAATTTCCAAATTACATATATGATTAGAAAATATTCTTCACATAGATAATGTTGAGACGCTTCTCTATGTATTTCCTCATAATAATGAATTTCGATCACGTATATATATTCTCATAATAAGAGAAAACAATTCGTCGTTATATCAGGCGAGAATGTGCAGTTTTGTCAAAGTAAGAATAATAAATTAAAATAATCTTAAACAATATCAAATCAATAATCTATTTACAGTCGAATTTATAAAAAATAATCAATTAAAGAACATTAATAATGTTATAGTAATGATTTATGTATATCGTTAAATTAATAAAAATTATTTGATAATTTAGAATTATAAACTTACGGTCAAATAAGTAAAAAACTTAAAAAATGTTCAATCGACAAATTATAAAAATATGTACCTAATATTTGATCAAATTTTAAAATTAATGTAAAAGACTGACGAGTCGTACATAGTTATTAGGTGTTGGAATTAATTCGTAGCGTTTTACAAGTGATGGGAAGTACTTTCATTAATGTATTTTTTAATGCTCATGTGAAATAAATAACATTCTTTCATTAAAAAACGCTACGAATTAATTCCAACACCTAATATAATTTTAGTTTATAACAATTGCATACATAACAAGAGATAATTGATGTTTATCGACAATTGGAATTAAATCATTTTTTTTTTAATCAGAAACACGCAGGAAAGAACTATAGTTCTAATACGAATGAATTATGAGATATTAAACTGACAGTAAATTAATTTTTAACGGACTGCGAATTCGTGAGAGTAGAGGTAAAAAATGTTGTTAATTTATATTATAGTTTATATTGAGTAAACATAGAAATATGATTTTAGTGGAAATTAGATATCCTAAGCCTTCCCATATTTCTAAAATAATTGATATCGATTAATAATGATAATGATTAAACGATATTAGCCAACTCAAAACTACAATTTAATTGCATTTTCTCTTTAAATATTAATCGTTAAAATTAAACAAAAATTCAAAGATAAATCTGTAAATCGCAAATATTTGTAAATATTTAGTATCAAATTTCACGACAAGGAGAGAAGTATTATTGAACAATAAAAATTGTCTGATCTTGTTAATTAATGCCAATGAGTAATCTTCTGTTAAGATGGTTCGATTCATCTTGATTGTTTCTTTTTGTCGAGTCACCTCCAACGAAGCCACGAACAAAGTTTCAACCTGTTGCTGTACCGAACTATCTTGTCGCAGAAATTCGCTTTGACAATAAACGTATCTCATACAGTGGAGCCCGTTTCTACTACAGGTATGTCTCGTTGCGCTCTATTAACATTTTATCAACATCTTGTAACTGGTATTTTATGCAGGATTCAATTCAACTGTGACAAAGCGTAATAGTAATGAAAACAGCATCAAAGTTAGAAAGATTTTTTTTTTTAACGGTGGTTCTTTGAAAAATTTTCGTTTGAAAAACTTCTATTCTGCTTTTATGTTCGGGAAATAATAAAGTTTTATGCATTTTATTACGTCGATGCAAAAGGTTTGTCGTTTTTCCATTGTACTTTGCATTAAAGTTAGAAAACCACGAGGTTCTTTGAAAAAAAAATAGAAAATTTTTTCTAGATGAAGACATTAAAGTCCTCGACAGAAATTTCACTTCGGTTTGTTGACAATTTTATTTGATAAAAAATAACAGATCTTTTGTAATCTGATAAAAATTAATAGCAATAGAATTTCTTTAATTATCAAAATCTTTAAAAACGATGTTAATTTAAAAAATTCTTTATGTCAATTCTTTCCTTAAATGTATCCTAAAATACAATAATTTTATTAAAAAATACAATAATTTTATAAAAAAGATAATATTTTTCTCTACATGTAGATACGGGTTGTGTTAAGCTGTGATGAATTTTGATATCTGTAGCACTTACGGGACGAATAACTAGATTATCATCTGGAACGGCTCAATGAATATTCATTGAAATATTGTGGGAATCTCAAGACTGAATTAATCCCTGAGGTGTAAACAGATTACAATGTTTCATCACATAATATTGTTCTTGGATTAACACTAGAACCGCGGTTGTGCCATGCTTGATTCATTGACAATTAGTTCTTTTTTTTTTCGAGTTAATTTGGATTTGCACGTGGAATTTTAGATTTTTGACTTTTCATAAATAATCATCATTATATAAGTACAAATAATTTTACTTTTATAGTGAAAACCCTCACTCATCAAAAGCTAAAAATTAATAAATTTACCTGGAATCGCGATTGCGTTAATTTAGACCTGTGGTTCTAGTGTTAACGGAAGTCGAATTTCACGTATTCTTTCAATAACCTCTCCGAAACAAAATGTACTTGCATGGTTTTTGTATGATTGTAAAATTATTGCCATTTAAAAAAACCTATATATTAGTGTATATTATATTTATAGATTATTTTCATTAAACCATGATTGAATTAAATAAAAACATATTTATAGTTATATGTATTATATTTTAATAAAAAAGGATTTGCAAAAAATCAGCGGCAAAAATAATAAAAATTCTGGTAATAGAAATAATTAAAATTGCATCGTGATTCTTTCAAATCGTGATGACTTGAAGAAAAAATTACAATTCGATTTATTAAAACGTTTTAAAAGCAAGATGTCAAGCTTTTAGATTGTTTAGAGGAAAGATGAAAATGATTTCTTATCAATTGTGTGCACGATCTCAAAGTTGAAGTTTCTCAATTATGTACAATATGTACTTGAAAATTAAAGAAAATGCTGAATTTTCAAGATATAAAATGTTCTTTTTTTCAAATTACAGTATGATTATATCTTCCTATATCTCTATAAAGTTATATAAATATGTATATTCATTTTAATCTCGAAATGACCTTTTAATTTTATTTTAAAGAATGTATTTATATATTATTACACGATCTTGAGAGAGACGATCGTTAGTTTTAATATTCCAAAATTTAATTAGCAATATACAGTGTTCTTAACGAGTGATTCCGAACGCCTGGCGCAGCATCACGGGAAGTAATCACTGTAGATGAATTAGGGCAATATGGAGCAGGTAGAGCATGTGAGCGAGATTAAGCAAGATCAATATATAAGATTTCAAAGCACACGGCCATTGGCCGAGTTCCAAAGTGGAAATATCCCTCCTCCTTTGGCGATCCTCTGTCATTCCTGTCATGCACCGTTGCCTTTGCATACCGAAGGCTAATGTACACGTAAATTGTCGAACGTGTGTCACCATAAATCCGTTGTCACGCGCGTACAGAAAATGCGTACAGAAATGTAACCGCGTGCATATCGTTGTTGCAGCAACAGGTCCTCGTGACTGCGTCCAGCTGGTATAAATCAACGATTGTCAAAATGCGATTGGAATTTATTGATTTTCTCGTGTAGCAGATGTAAGGTTGTTGATATTGCGTCTTACAGTTCAAAAGATTATTCTTATAGACGCGACTCGAGAAGCGCGCGTTAATCTTGACATTTCAGAGACGCCCAGTTCCATTCGCGAGAGAATCCACCCACGAAAGTGTCCAGTTGTAATTCTCACGAAACGAAGACGTGATCTTATTAGCGTGATTGCTGAACTGCGTTCAGAAACTTCACCCGGATGCATCTATAGATACTGTGATCATATTTTCTTAGAGAAAATAAAAGATAAACTAAAGGAAAATCTTAGGATTTTTCTAAATAAAGGTTTAAACTAATTCGTGACTATCAAAAGTCTATGCATTAATTTCTGCAAGTTTCAAACGCAGTATATCTTAACTCCCAAATAAAGCACAAGTCATTATAACATTACAATGACGTCAAAATAGTTGCACATTTATATATAGATTTAACAGTTAGGTTATCATTTTATCCTTATTTAACATTCGATGAACAACAAGAATAAAATGGTATCCTGAATTCCTAAAGCACCTCTGAATGATGAACGGATCACAACAATATCCCGGTTAAATTATCCGCGTCAAATTCAGCGTTGCGGCGAACAAGATCGCTATCGTGATCTCGTCATAGGCGGGAGCACAGTCTTGCATAACGCATGACGTATAATGTATAAGAAAATGAACCAATTGAAGTCCTTTATTTTCTTTCTTTCCACAAAATAAATTAAAGACGCTGATTGGCTGATTTTCTTATGCTTTATGCATTATGCATTATGCAAAAATCTGTGCTTCGGTCTGTGCTCGCTATCGCGGCACGATATATTTGTGCTCGCAAGCTACGTTAATGATGCGCGTTCGTAAGTTTGTGGGGATCACCGAGGCATCTACTTCTCTGCTATCTATAGAGCGATCGTCACTACTAATACGAACTATTAATAGAGGTGGATCCTTGGATAGTTGGGCGTGATTCTCGATGCGATTCCGAATCCCTTCGAAGAATTGCGTCGTGTTATTATCCGCGACAGCCAAATGCGACAATGGAGAATTTACCAATGTGCCTCTGGCCCTCATCCCGCTCATTTAATCGTCATCTTTCTCGCTTGGCAGACGCTACCGAGTGCGTATGTACAAGTCGTTACGGTTCATTATCTTAATGTGACAAGTTCGCGTTTGCATCCGTTCTTTCTTGTTTGTACTGTGGCGAAATTGCGACCGTACATTAGCTCGTCACATTAACCTGCACTCATCCTCTAATTCCATCCCACATTTTCGAAATACAAGGAGCAAAAATCTGTTCCTCATAAAGTCATTACATTGGCAAAATTTTCTTCGTTACATTTTCTTTATCCAATAATTTAGAAGAACATTAGAAAAATGTTACATTAATAATATGAGAAATATAATTGTTTTTTTTATATTATAGATAAATGATATCATCCTCTAATTCCATCCCACATTTTCGAAATACAAGGAGCAAAAATCTATTCCTCATAAAGTCATTACATTGGCAAAATTTTCTTCGTTACATTTTCTTTATCCAACAATTTAGAAGAACATTAGAAAAATGTTACATTAATAATATGAAAAATATAATTGTTTTTTTTATATTATAGATAAATGATATCATCCTCTAATTCCCTCCCACATTTTCGAAATACAAAGAGCAAAAATCTGTTCCTCATAAAGTCATTACATTGGCAAAATTTTCTTCATTACATTTTCTTTATCCAATAATTTAGAAGAACATTAGAAAAATGTTACATTAATAATATGAGAAATATAATTGTTTTTTTTATATTATAGATAAATGATATCATCCTCTAATTCCCTCCCACATTTTCGAAATACAAGAAGCAAATATTCATTTCTCATAAAGTCATTACATTGACAAAACTTTCTTCCTTACATTTTCTTTATCTAACAATTTAAAAAAATTTGGAAAAATGTTATATCAATAATACGAAAAATAAATTTGTAAATTTCTGGATATTTTTTTTATGGATTAATATAGATAAATATATGTATTGTAGATAAATAATATTATATATTATATAATATACATAAATATATTATAGATAAATGATATTATTCTCTAATTCCCACATTTTCGAAATATGAGGAGCAGAAATATGTTTCTTACAAAGTCATTATATTGATAAAATCATTTTTGTCACATTTTCTTTATCTAGTGATTTAGAAAAACGTTAGAAGAATAAATTACATTAGAAATAAGTATGTAATAAATTTGGTAAATTTCTCGTTACTTTTCTTTGATATTACAGACAGACAATATTGTGCATTCGACAACGTTGTTGCATAAAGATAACAAAACGATCTCTAAATAAAATTATGGCTTTCTTGTACTAAACTGAATTTATTGGCGATTATATTGTGACGTTTTCGTGCCGGCCAACAACAATTTGGGCGAGACACTGAGTCGTTTATCGGGCGAAAACAATGATTTTATATCCAACGTTATTCCGACATGTTTGCTCGTCCTCGTACATCGCTGACGCATGCCGACAATGCCGAGATCGTGCCCTTGATTCCACTGCTGCGATGCACATTGTGCACAACTCGATGGCTATTTTAATGCAATGCGTTCTTCATTACAAACGTATCGACGAAGTATAGCGAACATTAGAAATAGCTCGGATACTTTTTCTTTCTAATATAAATTGATCACACTTTATATCACCAAACACAAAAAAATCTGTTAATAAAAGTTACTAACATCGAGCACAATATGATTTATTTTCGTCTAAATAAACGTTTCAAATTTTGCGAAAGCTTGTCATTATCATTATCTTGTATACTGATAGATATCAAAGGAGCAATATTTTGTTATTTTTAATTTCCATGTGTGTCAAAATGTAAATCAATCCATTTCTGTGATTAGTTTCCAAGTAAACATCGTTCATATTATTATTCATTTACAAATTTTACATATTAAATTTTCTTAATTCTGATTTACAGACGAAATTCCATGATTTTCCCTTTAATCATATTTTGAAATTTTTTGTATTTTTATTCTGATTTAGAAAATTCATATTAATTAATTTATTTAATTAATATATAATTATTTATTTATTATTAAATATTTTAGTGAGAACAATTTAACACAGCAATGTAAATCTACTAATGTTGCTGATACCACATCCATTTAATTATATAAAAGTTGGTAGTATTCCAAAACTGCATAAATGTGACGTACGCATATTAAATTTCTTAAAAGTCATTAATTTAATTTTCCAGAAAATTTTATAAAATTCTCCTTTTCTGATTTTCTCTGACTTCATTTTCTTTAATCCCTGATTTCCATTTTTGTGAACCTTGATTAATAACAATTTAAATTTTTAAGTCAAATTTAATACATTTTCTTGAGTTAAATTGTTTAACTATTATTTTAATCAAATTAATGATATATTAGAGATGATTAAAAATAACTCAAATTGAGCATAATTTGATATTATGAATTTAACAATGTATTTAGCGACATTAGAGAGAAGATTTTAGGGAAACATTAGAGAGATTAATTCACAATTCTTCTTCATTTCTTTAAGAGACCGAATGATAATTGCCTTTTTTTAAGTCAAACAGAATGTCATCAGTGTGTAAAAAAAAATTTTATTTTATACAATTGATACAAACAAATGATAACGCTTACATTTCGATCTCAAGAGCGCTATTCTATAACGTTTTACACGTCTACCGATAATTTTCGTTATTTTACGCAGATATTTTGTGTGGTAAAAAAGCTACGCAAGATACATAATGATACCGACAACTATCAGTAGGCGTGTACAGAAAGTTATAGAATAGCACCCCTCCTGGTTTGAACTCTCTTCAGTGCATGAATAAAAGAATACATAAGTCAAAATTGTGTAGTCAATTTCATAATTGATCTTACAAAGCATTAGATTCAAATCAGAATTATCTTTTTTTTTTAACGAAACATTAGCGTGATGTTCTCGCGTGTGTCACCTCATAAATTCGTTCATTTAGATCTATGTCTTAAATTGCCAAATTGACTAAACATTGAATTTTTTATTGTTATTTATAAATTAAAATAATATCATTTCATCAAAAACTTACGTAAAAGTATTACATTATTGGAGATGTCGACAGCTCGCGCGCTATGGATCTAATGAAAGTTCTCGCGACAAACATCAACCGATACATATAAAATCGTAGGAGAGAGGGGAGCAACAAGTCACAATAGATTAGAATATAGAGGATTAAGAAGTATCGTGACATTTTGTAAAATCAAGTCATTAATCTGTCGTTTTATGTGTAACATTTCAGAAGTCTTTCAGAACAGTCTTTTATAAAATCTTTTTTTCATCTAAGATCTTTACATTCTCCTAGTTAAATTCATGACGTTTCCAATCTATGCTAATGTATGAAACACATGTGTTATCATTTGTTTGTATCGTGAAACGTATATGTTATCATTTGTTTGTCAATTGCAAACAATAATAAAATTTTACACACTGATATCCTGTGTTGGCTCAAAGAAAGGGAATTAGAACTCAGTGATATATTCGTCAGAGTCTAAATTATCATTTTAGTTCTTTAAAAGAGCCTTGAGAAATAAATAAGAGATGTAAGAAGTAAACGAAATTAGTTAACTGTTCAGTTACTTTCAAATAAACAATGTCTATTTCTGAACAATCGATAAGAAAACAAATTGCTTCTCTCTAGCGATTTTACGTTACGGCAGTTTTCGTATAAAGAGGGATCCTTACTTTAATGCTCAATAAGGCTTGGTGAAATTTACCTATCGTGCTTATACCTCCAGAAGGCGAATTATGCTCGCTAAAAATCACCGAGAAGTCGGAACACAATAGCACGGTAGATTATGCAAATGATATTGGTATCGCAAAAAAAGCGATTCTCCCGAATAACCCCAATAAATTTCGCTATTCACCCTCATAATCGACTTCCATGTATATTTTTAGAGAATAAAAACTACAATTTCATCACCTTATCTCGTACGGAGTGATATGTAATCCGAAAGGAGACGCGCTCGTATATCGTGTAAAACATTATCCTAACAGTTATATTACTCTCTCGTCACATCGCGTGAAATATTAGACAAACAGCATCTTAAAATAAAATCTGAAACTTGATCTTAATTTAAAATATTTCCCGAGTATAGAGTTATAATTCGGAAATATCAAGATATGTATAATGCACGTCCTTCCTTTTTTCATTTATAAAAATATTTCATTAATAAAAAAGTTGTTTATTAAAGTTGCTTTATTAAAGTTGCTCAAAGCTAATGCTAATTAATGCCGCAAGAATCGAATCTAAGTAGATAAAATCACTCGTAGCGATACGTTAAAAATTGAGGATAGGAAGTAGACTTGGATCTCGGATCTCTCTCTATCGGTCCATTGCTATTTATTTTGGCAGCTTTAACGCGCATTTGACGTTGTCGTACGCGTAGATATTTTTGACAGGTTCACATTTTGAAATCACTCTTCATGTTATTCACCCCTTGATAGATATAGATTTTAGGATACTCGTGATCAAAGTTCTCGAAAATTTATGATTCTCCAGAGAATCGAGAGATACAGTTTCCAGACGTACGGATTTACTGTATCATGAAGAAATCATAAATTATTATTTCACATGATAATAAATGTGGCTTGATCAATTTAAAAGAAGATTTAAGTCTTCACATCATTCGATAAATAAATATTGGCTCATTAAGATATCTTACATTGTGTGTGGCGATTCGATAAATAAGGAAAAGGGAAGTAAGATAATGACCTTAAAGTTTGTCGATTTTTCTTAATTTCTGTGATGAGGTAAAGAGATTGATTTATTTTTTTTTCAAGTTCACTATAGTCTTAGTTATCATTTGTAAAAATTATAAAATTGTTAAATAAATTACAATTCTTTAAAATTTAATTTTTTAAAGAACATATCAATTTCGTTATCTTGCCTCCACATGTGAATAAGATAACGAAAAGTCAATTTAAGTTAAAAATATACTTTTTATGAGTAAAAAAAGATTATAATATGTTTATATATTGTTTTAATATGTTATAAGAAGTTTTAGAGAAAAATATAAATAAAATAAAATCTTTATATAATTTGAAATATATGAAAATAAAATTATTGAAACGTTAATATTAACATCATTATATTTATGTATTATATGTATTGTATGTAGTAATTATATAATAAACTTATTAGTAAAATAATATCTACTTGCTATTGTGTGTCAAAAATAAAATAAGATTTAAATAAAATTATTAAAGAACATTAAAACTAAACTTGGATGTCACAATTATATCACATGAAATCTTAATATCTTAATATCACAGAAAAATGTTTATAATTAGCCTTATTTTTAATCAAGTAGGTATTTTATATGAGACAAACGTGAAAGTTATATTATAAAATATAAATGTTAATTTTTGATTGTGATATTAAGAAATGTTATGTAAAATTATTTAACATACAGGAACAATGTGTACATATTACATAATTCTTCTCTTCTTCGTAAGAATGTCTATATTAGTCATATTGATTGTATTGTGGGAAGAAAGATTTGAATCATGAGCATCAAATTATTTATTATTTGAGTTGCGAAAACGTCACGCGTTACTCGTGAGTATAACTTACAATCTGCCTCTATGAGAGCGTCATTTTATCCATACACGACATTCGTCATCTTACCGTATATTTTTATTTAATTAATAAAACCATTGTAATGCGAAAAATAAAAAAAATATTAATATGTTATTGTATTCACTTTTTACAATATTGTTATTATCGCGTTATACAATATTGCAATTTAAAAAAAATGAAAGTATAAAAAAATTAATATGTTATTGTATTCGCTTTTAGTTATACAATATTGCAATTTTATTTAAAAAAATGAAAGTATTTACTATAATTATGTCATTCCTTATTTACAAATACTGCAAAATTACAAGCGAATGCATCCAAAACATATTTCTTAATATATTATCTACTTTTGTAGTCGGATTGAATTCAAACTATAAGAGATTATGTATTATTACTTAAAACCTTTAATGAGTTAAGCATCTGCTTTTCATTTATTATCTTTAAAAAATTAATAATTCGTCATCTTACCCCCTATTCTCTATGTATGTCAAAATATATAATAAGAAATGAGAAAGCCTTATCGATCTGAGCTAGATCTTAATACTTAATATTTGAATTTATATAGGTCTCGCAACTATCGTATTTCCTCTTAAGAACGTATTCTTGAGGTAATTTTGAGACGAAAAGGGATTTTGTGAGACATCCTGTATACGTATCCAGTTCTATAACTACGCGTTAAAATCATTTTTAATCTTTAAACGCAATCTTAAACCAAAGGGAGATAGTAATATAAAAATTAAATTACCAAACAATTTAATAATATAAATGCTAATAAACATCCTAAAAAGCTGTAAATAATTTGATGCTAATAAACATTTTAAAAAGTTAAAAATATACAATAATATTTTATTTCTTATTAAAAATATGTTTCTATGAAAATAAACATAGAAAAATATAGAAATCTTGCTCATAACTTTTGTAATTGTCGAGATTGTATCAGTTTTGACTTCTACGTGCCTCTCGCAATAGGTCGTACGCATAAAGCTGCCGTATGCATAAAATATCTTCGCATAAAACACGAAGGCACTTCTTTCAGTATTCTTTCAAAATATACGCTGTGTTACCATTTTACACAAGTGCAGCTGGTTTTTTTGTTCCTTGCTTTTGTTCCTTGAGTATTTACAAAAACTAATGTTAGTGTTTATTTTTACAACGCGTAACGATAAATTATTGCGTTATGACACAGATAAAATAAAGGCTCATGCATAAAAGAGTATTTTAATCCTTAACGTGGGGTGCACCCCTCGAAACTTACAAGCGACGTTTCATAAATTAAACATAACACGGAAAAGAAGGGAAACTTGGCTTCTTATAGATGCCACCGTCATGACGAAAGATTAAAAATGTTCGTCCGTA
Organism: Acromyrmex echinatior; assembly: GCF_024713525.1. Classification (NCBI taxonomy): domain Eukaryota; kingdom Metazoa; phylum Arthropoda; class Insecta; order Hymenoptera; family Formicidae; genus Acromyrmex; species Acromyrmex echinatior. The sequence continues at coordinate 421,630 of NC_141865.1, read as the reverse complement.
AAGGAAATCCGCATAATAACATCATGTTCAGTTGTCTAATTTGCCAAAGAAACACTGAGAGAAAAGTGTTCACTATTTATGACATTGAGTAGTAAAATAATTATAGTTAGAAGCTCCATTTTTATGGTTATTATTACTATGTTAGTAATAATAGTACCATATATATGTAAGTTCTCTCAACATGAAAAAATTGTACTATATATTATAATTTCAAATATTCATAACAAAACATCAAAATATAAATAGTAAATAAAAAACATATTTTTATTCGGTAAATGCAATCGCAATTATAATAAATATAACTATTTTCTTAAATTCACTTCTTACTTATATAATAATAATAATTAAAAAATATGTTAAGAAGAAATTCAAGATTTTCAAACAATGATGTGTGTGACTATTATTAATAGCAGAATCGTCTATATTTGCGTACACAGAGAGAATTTTGCTGAAGCATTTGCTATCTTATTTAACTAGATGTAGATCTGAAAATCATTTTGTTAGACCAAAATTTTTAGCACACTCAAACTGATTGCTAGAATGTCAAAATGTATCCTATCTAAAAATTTTGATAGTCTAACAAAATTATTTTCAGATTTATATCTAGCTAAATTTTTGGATACTTCAACAAAATCGTTCTCTTCGCGTAGTTAAAACTCGTATAAATATATAAATTATAAATATATAGTTGTCCCGAAAAATGACTATACTATAATTAAATTATGGTAATTACAACCATTTTTTTTTCTCCGAATGAATGTGTCAAATACAATTGTGTTAGATATCAAAGACACTCTTGAAAAAATCTCTTGAATTAAAAGTAACATTTTGTTACACAAAGAATTATCTTTTGCAACAAACTGTATTTCAAATGTGCGTTCCACATCTAGAGAGTGTCCTTAGTTACTGAATAAAACGAGGAATAACATTTATTCGTCGGGTAAATCGATCTAAAATTTTTTTATTGTATCTACTGTTCTGACGTGTAAATTGAACTTAAATTCTTAATGTAATTATAACACAAATGGGTGTTATTTTTCCTTTTTGCAGGTAAAATAATCTATGTTAATTAAAATGAGATAAAAGGCGCGAATATTACTGCAACCACGCGTGGGTTTCGCGTTAAAAAGTGATATTAATTAATTAACGACGCCTGCGGACTTCGCACGGTTTGTGCGGGAAATTTGCCAAAAGACTCAACGTTGACGGAACAATTGTTACAAAGCAGAGTAGTAGGGATCATGTTAAAAAAAACGGTTCGTGTATTGTTCTAATTTTGTCGTGCTCGATGGTAAACAGTTTCCCCGTTGGCGAAGTGCGCCGGTACATCTGATAAACAAGCACGGAGTACAGAAACAATCTCGATCAATGTCAAATTTAACTTGTTATCGTTATCGCGAAAATGAATACGTCGAAACTGAAGGGCAAACTGCATTTTGTTTAAAAAATAAATAATTCAACTGATTCATTTTGCGTGCGTATTATTAAAACTTTATTTATTTATCGCCATGTATTTCTAAAGAGATTAATTAATAAAAGCGTGATTAAAAATATACACAACAAATGCAGTTTCATGCAGAAATCGGATAAATCGGAAACGACACACGAACGAGAAACATTCCCTTTGTTACAATGTTTATTCCCAACGTGATTGCATTATAGCATGCACAATAACAGGATACCCTCCATGCGAGAAACGTATTTTTTTGTACCGTACTTTTTCAAGCATATAGTAAAATTCATCAAATAAGTTACTCTAAGTTATTTAAATTTTAGATAGAATAGAACTTCGCTGAAAAAGATCTTAATTATCAAACTTTCAAAGAGTATTCGAAATGTGTGGAAATATTTCACAAAAATTCTCGACACGAACAGATCGACTTGGATTTCATCAAGAAATTTGAGAGGAAATGTATTTCTGCTATGCTTGTCTACATATCGCTCCATGCTGCACTCTCGCTTGCCACTCTCGTAGGCACTTCATCCGGAGCATTTTGCCCTCTATAACATTTTCCATGGAGAAAAAGAGGAAGAGAGAAAAAGAGCTTGTGCGGTATATAAATATCTTGATATTATATGTCACCGCCCCTTGTCAGAAGCAAGTGACTCGATTAGAATAGAATGCCCATTAGCGTGTCGTAGGCTCTCGATTTCGATATTTCCATTAAATACAATAAATGAGAAAATAATTTCTGAACAATTCGCGTACGAATAATTTTCGAAAGCTTCAAAATATCCTGCAATAAGCTCCTATATTTAGAAATTGGAATAATTTAAAGCTCTCTCTCTCTCTCATCCTTGCTTCCAGACGATCGATTTTAAAACTATAGATTTGTTTACTGTGTGAAAAAAAAGAATATCTATGATTGGTTGCCGGGAGGCAAAGAAAATTAGATTCAGATGGAATTCGACAAAAATGCCTTCGTTTAACTTCGTTTGATATCACGCGAGATTGCATCGTTGAAGTGCATTTGTATGCATTTTATTCCCGCGCGACACGTAGGTACTAAATTCGCAAGTGAAAATGATGAATGATATATCAAGATAATGTGTGTCATCGTCGCGCATTCATTGATAACAATCAACGTCACTTAACGTCACTTCGCCCCGCGCAATCGCGTTGTGTCGATATATAGGTTTATATGGGTTTATAGGTCGTAACAATGCAAACAATGACGCATGCACTCATCGGAAATCATCTGACGCGATTTCTCTGCGTTGAGAGACCGAAGGATTTCGTTGAGCATCCGAAATGACGGACGGGTAATTAATCGGTATGGAGATGATGGGATGAGAGTCGTCGATAACTGATGGGAATTATGATATATACATGACCATGAGATATCCTGGAAAATTGGGGAAACAATAAAAAGCTTCTGAAACGCTTGATAATAAAATGCAAATGTTAATAATAATTAAAAGTTAAATAACACGAGCAACGTGTTATTAAATCTTTAAAAGTAGATTAGTTTATTACAACATACATTAAGAATTAAAAATATAATAAAAAATGCAAATGTCTATTAACAGTGTATTTTCCTAATGTTAAACGTCTTGTTCGTTATTATTAAAGAGCGTAGTAAATTATTTTATATAGTAATTTCACCGTGTTAGTTCGTCCATTTGTCTGTAAGATTTCATAGAAACGGCTTAACTTTTAAAATTCTATTTTCGACAAGAGGACCTTGTTTAAGTTCATCGATATCTAATCAATTGATTGTAAAGCCTGGTTTTTAATTTTTTATTAATTTGTAATGGAGAGAATTTTTTCTTAAAATTTACCCTTAAAATATGACTTAAAAAATAGTTGTGGTACAATACAATATTTTAAAGATTTTTATCATGCATTTCAGTAAAATTAATTAAACTTATTTTACATTTTATTGTAGTTTTATCAATAAATGAGAGAGATTTAAATTATAAAATTCTATGAAATACATTATTGTCTTACGATTATCATATTTTCAAAGTAAACTCTAAGAAAAAATTCTCTCCGTGTAGTTTAGAATTTTAACCTGATGAATGTAAAAATTGTGTTTTTCTAGTTATGACTAATCACTAAACTGATATTATATTAGTAACTTTAAAAAGTTATTCACTACAAAATCATCAGTTTAATTAATCATAGATAGAAAAGTACAATTTTTACATTATCGTCATAAATCTAACCATAAGTTAAGACAATGAAAAACTGGACCTAAGGACTAAGGAGCATTAAAGGTCAAGATCAATTTTAACTAGAGTTCGACCGAAACTTTTATCGAAACTAATCCGAAACACTCGGATTACATGTCAAATTTCAATCGAAACCGAAACCAAAATTAAAAAATAGGAATCTTATGAAGACCATATATATATATATAGACATGTCCATATATTATATATTTTTTCTTCATAAATATCATAATTATTATTGAAATAATAATTAAATTACGGCCGAAATCGAAAACCGAATTCGGTTGTGTATTAATTTTGGCCAAAGAATATAAGTACTTCTTCTTCATAAACATCATAATTTAATTATTGAAACAATAATTACAAATAATAAAATTAACATTTATGAAAAAGAGCTATATTCAGTCGAAATTGACACGTAATGAGTGTTCGTTTTTAGTTTCGGTAAAAGTTTCGATCGGACTCTAAATTTTTAACGAAGTTCTTCCAATAATTATAGGTTTTTCATAAACGCTGCACTACTTAGTTATATTTGCTGCAAAGGATTATTTTATCGCAAAACGTTATACAGTCCTCTTTCTATTTTAGAACTAGAAGAATTATCGGAATTCGGATTTCGCGTTAAATCCCACGCTTCTTCTTCCTTCGCAAATTGCGATTTGCACGGCGCAACGGTAATTTTTGTATGCAAATTTGGTTGGTCGGTTTCCGCTTTCCAGCGAAATTGTCAGTGAGCGTAATTTCGTATCTGAATAAATTGCCGTCTCAGTAGGGATGAGATCCGCGGTTTATCCGATGTCCTGCAATGTCCCGGAATTCCCACGTGTGCGGCAACGGAATTTACAATAACGGTGGATAACTCGAGCAAGATAAGAGATACTAGTAGAAAATAGTTTCGTTCCGAAATTGTAAGCTGCTCCACAAAACGACGCGCCCTGAAATGATACTCCGGAACGAAGTACGTGAGAATGGATAACTATGATGATCCTTTTATAGTCTCGCAGTTCTATGCAAGATATCCGAGAAGCAATAAATGCGTATGTACCTTTAATTATTAATTAAATAATCTCGCTTAAGTTTGAACTGAAAGTGTTTATTGGAAAATCTCACTCTGATTCGAGATAGCTCCACGAAGATCAGTAATTTATCACAAGTTTGTAATTTTGTAATAAATTAAAGTTTTCATAAGACAAAGTTCAAGTTTTGATAAGACAAGTCTTTTTCTAAAAAAAGATTTCAACTGACGCTTGGATCCTTTCCATAAATATAAAGTTTGTCCAATTAGTCTAGGCGCGAGACAAAACAAAGACGGTCGTAAAGTAATCGACAGTCGTTCTCGAAGGGCCGTGCAGTTATTTCTGGAAAATTTCACGACGCTGCGTTTAAACGTGTTACACGAGCGTTTAAATGGTCCGATGTTGGGATAAATATTATTAACACGTAGCACGCATGTTATATCACGTGCCGCACCACGTCAATTCCATTCGTGAGGTCTCGCTTTCTTATGATACTTTCGAAAACGTGAAGGCCGGCGATCGTTTTCGTTTGAGCCGCAACAAACGACTTGGACCCATTAGCGTCCGTCTTACTAATAAATATTGGCACCACTCGCTGCCAAACACTAAGACTATTTTCTACCAGTCATCGTCGTTCCAATTTTTTTGACGAATTTCAGACGTCTAAAAAAACGCTTGCGATAATGAGAAAATTGACATTTCCTCCTCATGAAAATTGATTCTCATTGTCAGCTCCAATCAATTTCAGAATATTGTAGCTGTTGAAATTAAATTACTTGATAGATCTCGAATTTATTCCAATATTAATTTCTTGAAAAATTAATTAGAAAAAAGCATCTTTCAGTCATATTTTTATCGTTTGTTCCAACCAAAGACGTAATAAAAATAGATTACCTAACCAAAGAGATTACCTAACCAGATTTAATCTAACCAAATTATTATTATTATTATTATTAATCTTATACATATGCATGTTTTATATATGCATATGTATAAGATTAATACCATAATAATAATTTCTGCATTTTTCTTTTTGCATTATTATTATATATATTTATTCCTTTTTTCCTTTATATTATTCTTGTTACCAGAACTGAGCATATATTTGACTCTTATTTATTATACTCTTTAAAACACAGTACTTGTAATACAAGCATATTTCGTATTTCAACGGAGTATATGAAAGTATTACATATTTTGTATTTAAAATCGAAAGATTGAAAGTTTTTTCATATTTTGTAATTCAAATAATGAGATTAATTGTCAATCTTATTGTTAGTAGGTATATGAAATACAAAATACAGAATACTTTTAAATGCTGCCATGAAATACAAAATATTTTCATGTGCTTCGCTAAAATACGAAATACCATATATCATTACTTACAAATACTATTTTTCAAGTAAAGTATCTCAAATATATATCCAAGTTTCTATGATCATCGACAATTATTTCATCAATAATGTTTTTAATCGACACCATTTAATCGACATTGATTTAGCCGACAATATTAATTGACCGACATAATGAAATGATTATCGACAATGTTTACATCAATACTCGTTTTATTGACTTTGTACTTACCTACATATGTACGTAAAGCTGTATTTGTATGTCATATTTTGACCGGTAATTTCACAACCAGTAATTTTACATTAATTTCTTCGCAAAAGAAATATTAAGTGGACCTAACAAAGATGACAGTACAAATTATACGATATTTTCATATATAATTCCCCATGATCAGACAAAACAATTTTTGCCATTTGTCCAACAGCATTCGACGAACTGTGCTTATTACGTAAAGAGAATGAAGCGACTAATACTCATCTTTGAGTCAACATTTTCATACATAGGCATCATTGATGCCTATGCGTTCCGAATTGGACATGAAGCGTATGATGCATCATTTGTCATTGTTGTACATCAAATAATAAAGAAAAATACAATGCGCTTTAAATGCAACGCCTCATGGAAAAAACATATTTGGTTGAATTAACTGGAATTGTGAAAAATGAACGATCCAGAATTCTAGTCATAAGTTTACTAATTTCTGATTAAATCTATCAGAATTCTAATTGAAATAATCAATTCCCAGTCTATCAGAATTCTGTTTGAAATAACCAGAATTTAGTAAACCAGAAATCTAGTAAACTTAACTAGAATTCTGGATCGTTCATTTTTCATCACAATTCCAGTTAATTCAATCAAATATTTTTTTCTGTACATGTAACTTTTTGTAATTCGGGACACACCCTTATTCAGTAACAAAGTTCGGTAAAACAAATGTTGATGTAAATATCAGTGATTTCATGCTGGTCAATTAATAATGTCGATCAAATAATGTCGATTAAAACATTGTCGGTGAAATGATTGTCGATAATTTCATACAAACCCGTAATATTTGTTATATTAATGCCGTTTTATTTGTACTGCTGCTTTATTTGTACTTTTTAAAGCCTTTTTTTTGTATTACTGTTTTTGAAGAGACTTGTCCCAGAGCGCATAATAAATTATGCTCCTCTCTCTTTCTCTCTAAAATTAAATTGAAAAGATGCTGATATATTCTATTCTTTCTAACGAAGCACAGTTGCTAAGATCAGAGAATAAGCAACCTATATATGTATAACTTATTATGTTTATAGCTCCAATAAAAGATAAAAATACAAAACAAAAAAAAAGTATTTATTAGTAATAAGAGTATTTATTATCATCTTGAGTACGATGCACGATCACACGGATTTATACTTGACATACTCTAACAAGCATCATAAAATATGTATGTATAAAATTGTAGAAGGGCGGCCGTTACTTCGCCAAATCTATCGGCGGTGAAGCATCGAGCGGTTGTTTAATGTTGCAGTGCCAGGCGAAGACATTGGCGGAAAAGTTTCAAGGCGGGAAATTTATGTCGGAAATTATGCGGACAAACGCGCCAGGATAGCCGCGAACTTAGTTCGGATTATTTGCATCACGTCTCTGAGGAAAAAAAAAAGCCCAGTTGTCGTCGTTCAATAAAATACAGTTTTCCTAACAAGCTCGGAATGAAGTTGCAGTTTCCCTACAGACGTTTTGACCTCCTTATCGAGTTCTCTTCACAATATCCCATTTCACACGTTAATAATACTCACATTATTCTCGAATCTCTAGCACCGAATTTTTTAATGATATGATACCTTCAGTTAATCGAGGTTTCATATGAAGACGAGTAAATTATTGTTTTAATGAAATATAATAAACGACACAACTCCGCGAACCTCAATGCTCTACTTGAATAAACTTAATTTGCAAAGCATACGGATTTTATCTGTGATTATATATGAAAACCATTAATCCAACTTTAATACTATTTGCCAATCATCGTGATTACTATTCCGAGAAAGATAATATTACTCCGAAGCGTTAATCTGATTTTTCACAGATTTAAATCCCTTTTGCGAGATTTTCGTGTGTAAATTTAATTCAAATTTTTCCTATATTAATTTCATAGACACTCAGTAAACTGAAATGTTCATTCTGCTCTTAATTAAAGATAGAATCACTGTCGATAAATGTGAGATGGAACGGATGTTGGCTGATATGTAATCGATATGATTAATTCATTTCGGAGCTTTCAGTTAAATGATAAGGTTCTTAAGAGTTTCCTTGAGATACGCTGTATCCCGATTCTTCTTTTGTTGCGGGCTTGTCATACTTATGTGGTGAGTGCACTTAAAAAAATCTCCTAGCCAGAAAAATCTATTCTCGGTGGTGTGGGAGCTGTTTCTGGACGGAATGGAAATTTACTTACTACGATCGATCAACTTGAGTGCACGCACACGCTTAGTTACACTGATTTTAATGAGGCCGCGGCGAGGAAAGTGTCTAATTATATAAACGAATCGCTGATGCGTCCTCCTTTTTATAGCTCCACCACGACGCTGAAGATAATTACGAATGCTATAAGCGACAATGTAAAACGCCTACATATAAAAATAGGCCGACCCTGAATCATTATATCGTAACTAACAATTTTTGAATATAAAAAAATTGCATATTGATAATTGTCTTAATATTGCAGGAAACTAATAAGTTAATTCTAAGCAGAACCGTAAGGCTCATAATTTGTTCCCGTAAGACTTGTGACTAGTAAGAACTTATAACTGTATGTATATGTGGAATGTTTATAACTTTATGCAATATCTTTACGGCAGTTTCTTGCTAACCGTAAGGTTTACGAGAAATCATATAAATATTTATGAATGATCGTACGTCTTTCGCGTACGCATAGAATTATAACTCCAGTCATAAGTTCTTACAGATCTTACGAGAACAGATTACGAGTCTGACGATTCTGTTTAGAATGGATCCATAAATATCGATGGAAATATGTTATCAATTCGATTAATGTCCATCTTCAACAATGTAGATTAACGTTACTCTCCGTTCAACTTCTCATCTTTTCCTATATATATATATATATATATATATATATATATATATATATATATGTAAAATTTGTAGAATTATCTACATTAGAAATTAAATGTTTGAACAAAACAAAAAAATATACACCAAAATATTTTATAATAATATCAAATATTATCACAATATTATCAGACGTAAATTTATACATATTTGTAAATTTATAAATATTTGATATTATTATAAAATATTTTGGTATGTATTTATTTGTACAAATTTATACAAATTTAGAAAAATATATTATAGAAAATTGTGTAAATTTAAAGACATTTTCTTGGCTTCAAGTGCGTCAAAAAATTGTTAACGCCAACATAAAGTAAGTAATTATATTATAAGATATGATCGACGAGGAACAATTTTTGCGCAATTTCCGACGATCTCGCTGAATTTAGAGCGATCGAATTTATAAGCTTATGTCGCGCACTGCACGAAATATAACATGCAGTTAAGACGGACCAAAATAAACGTACATCGTAGGATAATAAAATAAACGGTATTGTACCCTGAGATATTCCTGAGATTGATTTTACTTTCCTAGGTAATTTATTTGACTATATCATTCGTCACGGAACATAAGATGCTAATCACACCATCTGACATTTTCATTTTTAGATTCCAGCAATCAGATGTAACCTTTAAATAAATTGAGATATTTGACAAAATGAATAATACAATTGTTATTTATATAATCAGAGTGTCTTTCATCGTTAATTCTGTTTCTTGTTATCAGGGCTACGTGGTTTGGACTATTAAAATCACGAGTCTTTTAAAATTTGGAGACACTCAAACTTAACTAGAAACCTCAATCCTAAAGAAACCAGGTGGACAGTCCTGCAAAGATTGCATCACATTCTGGCAACTTCTATGAGAGGAAATACTTGCGTATATAATTAATCATATAGACAGAATCAAGATGGACAAACATAGCTATTGCACGACAGACTAGGAAATAGGCAGGATGTTTGACGAACGCTAAATGATATTATTTATTCTGACGCAGCAACGCGCGACCGCATCGATGTGGATTTGTCAACGGCATTTCTCCGACGTCTTGCGACGCGAGCACAATGTGACGATTGTATTATCTTCGTCCGAGAGGTATGGGCGACACGAGAAAAATGCGGCGCTTTTAAGTGAAAATAGTTTATTACTATGGAGATTCTCTCGCACGTAATGCACATGTACATAAATGGCTCTCTAGGGCTAAAAAGGGTCCATAAATTCTCCCGTCTAGCCACGTGGATGAACAGCCTCCGGGAAAACGTGTTTGCTGATTTTAATCTTCAACTGCAGTACAAAAACGTTAGAAAATTATCGATCTTTTTTTTTTTCAATTAACTTCCGTTCTTTCTACGAAAAAAACGATTTTGCTGAAATATCTAAAAATTAAATTTAAAAATAATTTTGTTTTGTGACCATCAATATAATTATGTACAATGATTTAAATTAATTGCTGAAATGTTAAAACTTTTTACAACATCGTCATCAACGTTTAAGCGTTTACATAATAATTTTGATAGTCCAAAATTATTTTTAGATCTGCATCTAATTAAATTTTTATAAATACTTCAGCAAAATTGTTCTTTCCGAGGGAGGACATTCCCTGTCTAAACTAAATTCCTTTAATTTATTATAATTCTGTCTTTACATAAATAGAGAGATTTTATGGACACTTAACTCTTATATATGTATAAGAAGATACGCAATAATGGAAGTACGTTTGGTAATTCTGACTAGACTTAACTGTGCCTATAAATATTGGTCCTTTGAGGTAATAGGTTCATAACACGATCGGAGATGCATAGAAAATACTCGAGAATTCCTTTGTCAAAAGGATATAAACGCATCTAAATAAATAAATAAATAAATTACTACAATGTATGTAATATGAATAAGGCAAAATCGACTTGCGTAAGAATTCGTCCCAAATTCTTAAATTTATCTTGCAACTATATCGAGTATAACGATCTATATCTGTCTCTGTTTATAGTAACAATCAATAATAATTGATATTTTATTAACATTTGAATCCAGCGTTGGATCGCTGAATCAGCAAATGTCAATATTTCGCTCCTGCCAGAGATTTTGCTTCAGTTTTGGACCCAAATAGCATTAAACAGTAGCAATATACTCTCTTCCTTATTCAAGAATACGGAGATGTCTTTTAGCGCAGTTTTGCAATGAATAGAACTTACTGGAAATGACTTCGCAGTCTACCAGTTATGGTTCGGCTGTATCTAAACATTACTCGGCCTATACAATTGGTCCTGTCGGCTGCGAAGAACGAGGAACTCGAGAGATTGCTCGAGTTATCTATTATACTTACTGTCGACTGTCGTTTAATTGATGATTGAAGATAAAATTGCCAGTATCGCGTTGCCGTATTATAAACGACACTTTAATTTGAAATTCGATCGTCTTTTCGACATTTCTACCAGGTTCAATATAAAATCAGGTACGCCTAAGAAAGGTCCTTTCTATCAAGACTCACGCTTTAACATCAGATGAAAAATATATGAGACGTAATGGATACTATACGATCTATTTTGGAAGAATTCATAATTTATAAATACGTATCTTCGAAGATTCCATAAATTATTAGATCAACGATTAATCCTCGAAAACTTTTGGCTAATTGAAAACCTATTTTCTGTAATACAATCTTTGTCGTCCGATGTATATCATGATATAAATATTTCAGAGATAAGTTTAAGACTAATATTCATAGTCAATTCTTATATTTAAGATCTTGAGTACAATTTTAAGATGTGACAAACCAATCACAGAATCGTATTAATATCTCAAGCTTACTTAAGACGGTCTTGAAATAAGAATCGACTACGAATATTAACCTATGTTCGACATTCTTTCTCATCGTAGAATTCAATAATTCGAAACATTTTGTAATATTCGCCGTTGGAGTTCATTTCTTGATATGTGCCGCGTGCAAAATGGTGCCAGAAGTTTCACCTGCTGCGAATGAGAATAATATCTGTGTAGCTCTACGATATTTTAAACTAATTTAAAGCGAAGGATTATGGCTCGCTGAACTACTCCGCGTCTATTTGCTGCAAATATTCGCGCTACAAGACGCGCTTTAAATAAATATTGTACGCCTCTACCAAATTGATCATACGTAGTTCAGTTCAAATAAATATATGAGATGTTAAAAGCAGCAAGGATATAATTACTCTCTAAAACATTTAGAGTGATTACTCCCACTCTAAAGAGTAAAATCTTACTCCTAAGGGTTGAGGGTCCACACTCTTTCAAGATTAGCTCAATTTTCATTCTTTAGAGTGAGAATCCATTCTAAAGAATTTAGAGAGTAACATTTGTATTTTTGGATACGTATTCATTCATAAAATATCGATGGATCACAAAATAGCCATGGATTATTAATTAATGAGAAAGGAAGACCGAGCACGTTCAAGAGAGTCCGCTGAGCAATTCTCGCACGTTGCACATAATACCTTCCTTATTGAACTTTTCCGATAGCAGCGATGATGTGGAACGATGCGTACGAACGGAAGATCGATCCGCGAGTGGATGTGACCGCTAAACGTTTTATCAGACGCACTAATAAAAAAATTGACCTTGACATTGCTGGACGACATAAAGGCAGCTTTATACATCTTTATATCCCATTACAGCGAACGCGCATCTTCACTCGGAAGTAATGCATTCATTCCTTTCCGCAATAATTTTATTGCGCGCGCAGACACAAAGAAAGAGTGTACATATTTAAAAAGAAGAACATGTTCACAGACATGTTTTCATTCCTCGCTGAGACTCTCGTCCGGCCGGTCGTCCTCGTCGTCCTCGTCGTCCTCGTCGTCCTCGTCGATCAAGCCCGATCATCCGGGTGGTGTCTTCTTCTGCTTGGTGAGTTCCAGCAATACCGGATAATGTAGATCCGGACAGTATTCCGGACTATTCTCCAGCAGCTCCAGATGCCTCGACCACACCATGTCGTCGTATCGTTCTGTCTGGCGCGCTATGAAGCCACGTTTGATCGACGCCTCGGCAAATTTCTGGAATGTCGTGCCACGTCTAGGTGCCATCATCAAGGCGATCCCGTCGTCAGTGAGCCAGCCATAGATCGTCTCCACCAGATCCAAACGAGCGTCGTCGAAGAAGAGGCAGTCGGCGCTTAGGATCACGTCGTAAAGGCCCGACGGCAGTCGAGTATTTTCATCAGTCGTCCGGGTCTATATCGAGAAATCATAATCCAGATTTCAATCTGGCAGCTGAGACGAGAATCAATGTATTCGCAAATCTCGACTTGGAATACGCGTGTCACTCTGATTGAAATCATATGAAGTTCGAAGAACGAGTAGGTTCGCGTATTTCAATACACTTCGTGTATTTGCGAAGGAAAAGTTTGGCAACTCGTAAAATCGAGAGAATCTGAAACTTTGTACAAATGTAAAAGATAGCTCAAGAACTTTAATCGGTTCTCGTGACGGATAAAAGACGATTTTACCAGATAATAAATAATCTGTCGAACTTTTAAAATAATTTTTTTAGTGTGTAATCTCTTCAAAACAATTTAAAAAATAAAAAAAAAGTTATATAACATTGTTATACGTGATCTGTAAGTAATTGGTGTTACAAAATATTACATCGATTCGAAAAAAGAACTTAAATGCTATATAGAAAGAATGATTTTGCTGTATTTAAAAATTTAGCTAGATACAGAAAATAATATTGTTGAACTATTATATGAAATAATAATTATATAGGAAATTCAAGCACGAACTGCAAAACATTTTTTTTATATTCTAGCAATCAACTTGAGCGTTCTATAGATATTATTTGATATTTCAACATAACTTACATAATTTGGAAGTTTTAACGTATATAATAAAATTTTATCATATTAAGAAACAATTTTAAAGATTGTATTTACATTTGGATATGAATTTCGGCACTTGACTCGTATACGCTCTTATTAACTCCACTTGTTATTGTTTAACATTAAAAGTTTTATTATTATATAGAATATACGTATTACTTCAGCTTACATTGCCAAGAAAGGAGAAAAAGTCTTATTATATATTTTAAAAACTATTTTCAGATCTAGCTAAACTTTTAGATACTTCAGCAAAACCGTTTTTTCCATGTGGAATGTGTATATCTCGATCAAGATTATTCGCGATATGTTTCGTGGTTTCGACTTGACCAATAAAATAATTATTGTTTCCATATTTTTATTTTATTTGAATCCCATAAAGGATATATCAAATGAAATCAATAATTTTCAGTGTATCAAATTAACAAGAAAGACGTTCAATTTTTCAATGTCGAATTCTTCAAATAAATTCGATTTTTGCATAAATAGACAAAGTCAAATGGTCGCTTTTGCAATTAAGCTCAGTCGATCGGTCGAATGATCTTTGATTTTGGTTAGCTAGTGAAACTTCATTGGTTCTGGTCAAGTGGAAATTTCCCACGAAAAAGATGTCAATTGCGTGGAACGTTGCAAGCTACCGGAAGAGCACAGAGGCTACATTATAAAGACTACCGGAAATGGAGCTGAGATACTTTAGCCGGAAGTATCCGAATGGTGTATTTATGTATCTGAACCGGACATCGCAAAGACGCGGGAATTCTGAGCTCTCATATAACTGTTCTTCGCGGTACATCGAGAAGAATACACAGGACATCAAGTATATATTTTCTAACTACTACACAGAAAGAAAGAGACTATTCTTAAATCAATCATAATATACTCATATACAAGCAAAAATATTATAATCTTGCTTCAAAGATATTAATCTTAATTTGATTAAATTTGTTTTGACGCAAATATTACTTTGCACTCAATTCAAGACTTGCTCAATTAAAAATCTTATCTCATTCATACAAATTCAATCAAATCAAGACTAAAATCTTTAAAGCAAGATTACAATATTTTTGCTTATACATATATGAATATATTATGGTTGATTTAAGAATAGTCTTTTTTTTGTGTAGGACTTTTAAATTTTTTAGTGTTTTACTTGAAAATAATTAAAAAATTAGAAATATCAGAATATGATAGCGACATGTAAAAATTAAAGGAATTACAAACTAAGTAGATAAATTTTAATCTGTGAGAAGTCTTAAGTTCATTAAAATTTCTAATATTGATCTAAAAAATCTGAGTTAAATTTTTGTTCAACAAGAAATTCGGATGTAACATAATATTTTCGCACATATATTTTCTAGAATATCTCATAAATAAGCAGTGACAATCACATTGTGATAGTATGACATCTCGAAATATGCTACAATAATTCTTTGTTACGTGACTCCATAACATAGTACGTGCTTCGCAAGAGATGCGTTCTTTTGAACAACATATTTTATGAGAGTATAAATTAAGCAATATTTTATAATAACATAAATTAGAAAAAAAAATTGCTCTCTCTAAAATTGAATCAGTGGATATGATTGATTATTATCAGTTCTAAATATGTCTCTGTAATCAGTGAAGTTTAACCGAAAAAGAAAAAAAGTTTGAGCATTATATAATTAAAATACAGATACGTACACGTTAGTTCCAATATACATTGAATGTATATAAAGCAAGATTAAGGATTCCACGTATCATTGATTTTTTAGTTGAATTGCACTATAAATGCACTGATTACCAATGACATATTTGGAACTGATAACTCTTGATTATTCACTGAATCAGATTTAGGGGAAGACTTATCGTTTTGCCAAACTCTCAGAATCTCTCTTGCCCTTAAACTTTTCTGATTTAGGGGAAATTTTTTCAAAAGCGCCAACTCTATATTATCGTAAAAGTACGAACCATTCTTAGATCGCGGATTACCGTTCCTTTATTTATTCTATGATTCCCGACTGCATTATGCTTCCCTGACAAAACCTCAATTTTTCTATTCATCGGCTCGCAATGACCGCAATGACTCATTGATCGTGGCAACGAGTAGCGCATTGCTGTAGGAACGTGCAACCGCGAAACCGGGCGTGTCGATATCCGATGATCCGTCGTCGATTACGGTTAGCGAACTCGTCGCTATCATTCTCGTTACAGATGCGAATCACATCGCGATTCGGAGTTTACGAGACGCATTATTCGATCGCAGGGTCGGCGACCAAGCCGAATTCTATGCCGCGATTAGCTAAGTTTAAGATTAGCAGAAGCTGACCCTTCGATTCCCAAAGTCACTTGCAAAACCTTGGAATTCATATAAATGCAAATGTTTAGCTTTCTCGCACTTCCAAGATTTATCTGTAAAACCTGTACTTACCGCCGGGAATTTAAAAGCTCGAAAAGTACAAAGTAGATGTTTCATTGGAAAAATTCCAACGTATAATATTTCTTATTATTGTTGTACGAATTTATGGTAATTTAACTTTTCTAAGTAGCCAATGTACGAATAGATTTTTATTTAATGCAAACGTTAATGTCTGCGTCATGATAATAAAAGTTAAAAAATGCCTTTCTCATTAACATTTTCAATATTTAATTTCCGGCCTTTTTGTAGCTGCGTATAATACCATTGTAGAAGCATCCCCGTCACGTTTCAATATCGCTTTGAGAATATGCTTTTTTGTATTTTTTACTACGCGCCCACAATTCTTTGTTCGTAGAAAATCAAATCGAATACAGTCTATTAAAAAGCAATGGAAATACATTTCATATTGAAGAAATAAAGATGGTGAATAAATGTATTTACGATACAATTTCAAAGAAATAATGTAATCCTTCTGCGATCTAAATTAAAATGAAATTTTACAGAAAATCTGGAAGCTGCGGAAATTGTTAAGGCAATTCAAGATGTAATTTCTGTGACCTATCGAGTATCTCTTCAACGACTAAAAAGTCCTCTTAATAATTAATTTTCGCCTGTTTGCCGACTCCACACTGACTTACTTTTTAATTAAAAAATTTTAATTAGCCTAGCCAAATTTTCATTAGAACAAAATTTTTAATTTAAAAAGTAAGAAAGTTTTCGTAAATCACATATCATACAAAATTATTTCTCTCACAATCAATCCAATAGTTTTCAATGCGCTATTTTAATCGTTATAGCTTTGAGAATGACATCGAGCTATCAATCGCTCTTTCAAGATCGAATTTGGACATTCACCTTAACGCGGTTACCATTGATCATCGTCTGTCGAAAGGCCCTGGCGGCTTGAGCCCACTGAACGACTCCGCACTCTACCAGATGCGTCATATCGTTCCTGGCGACGATGCAGCGCACGTTGTCGACGCTGGTCACGTTACCGTCCGTGAGGGTGACGGTGCTGGGACTGCAGTATTTGGCGGCGAGTACACCGGCCAGACAACTCATGCCACCACCAAGTTCAAGGACGTTCCGATTCCGGCAGAGGCCGTGATTCCTCAGCAGGTAGTAGGCCAGACACTCTTCGGACGGCCACACGCACACGTTGCCAGTATTGTTGAAGCCGATCAGCTCGCTCGCTGTGAAACACTTGCTTATCCGACGTATCTGCACGTTGTACGACCGACCGTCCAGCTGAGTCGAGTACTCGCACCAACTGAACTCGCCGTCCGCCAGCATGTTTTCCAGCAGCGCACACTTCAGCAGACCAAAACTGGTGAATCGTCTCACCGACACCTCCTCGTCGGACTCGCTGCCGATCGGTTCTGGCGATCCTGTCAGAGCTCTGGCTAAGATGCGCCATCGACGTAGAGCGCGAGTACTCCTTTTTGAATTACGAGGATCATTCGTCTCGACCGAGAGTGTCTCCCTACGGGAAAAAATCTCCTGCGACATATCGCAATCAGGCACATCGATCGATATTCGATAACATGTACAATTTCCAGAATTTTCTTCTCAGATTATAAAATTTTATATTTCAGAGGAAAGATTATTTCTTACTATTTCTCCTTGATTTAAGTGTCAATTTTCGACTGCATGCAATCACATGTGTGGATGTTCATCGAAAAGATGATCTCCTAGATGATCTCTCAAAGAATTTCGTTTGAAGATTTTTATTGGAGACTTCGTCAATGAACTTTCACTTCATCTCGCTGCTGCGAACCTGTGGAAGGCACGTGGGGACGACGCGTGTTCCTCCTCATCGCTGGTAAATGGTTTGCCGGTTCAGTCGGTGGATCGGACGGAATCCTCGTCGGTTCCGCGTCCTTCTTACCGCAACCGGTCCAGACACCGAATGCATACTTCCTTTCCTACTCCGCCTCGAGGGCTGCTCTCGCCCGACAAGGACGAGGATGGACGAAGGGATGGAACAAGACTAAAAGCACCAAGTCAAGTTCTAACTCGCGCCACGCGGACGATGAGCGTTCTCCACGCGTTGGATCAGCGCCTGCGCGACTTCTCTTTTCATTCCCTCCTCTTCGCGCTGATCCTCTTCCGTCCACCTTTCGCACCGTCTCCGTGGGTATTCCCCAAGACGTCGTGTTCCTCGTGTGTGCTTATATACTTTACGCTTTCGTAAAGATGTTCTGTCTGAGCTTTCTGAGATTCGAAGCTCAATGGTGAATCGGGTTCAATAGTGAGTTTGCAATCCGCATTGCTGGACCGCGCCGCTATTGAACGGCATACACCGAAATTCGTCGAAATTTCTTAAAGGAAGGTATGATGATTTATGCTAGCGAACTCTCGGAGATTTGTCATTCGAACGAGGGCTTTCGCGAAAGAACTATAGAACATTATCGCTCCATGTGATACCTAATGACTTCATGTGTAAGTCGAAACGTCTGTTTTTAGTTATTGGTTTTAAGTATGAATTTCTGTTATTAAAATAACTTCTACGGCTCGTAGCCTCTTATGTTAAATTGTTAATTTATCGCTCCCGCTTTTTCTTTATTATATGCGGAAAACTGTCATTCCAGTTTCCTTGTAAGACAATATTCGCGAACATTTCATATATTAAAGTATACAGAAAAAAATGATTTTACTAAAGTATTTAAAAATTTAGATAGGCAGATCTGAAAATAATTTTGTTTGGACCATTAAAATAATTAAGCAGGCCGCAACATAAATTCATCCACGTTCATTAAGCGTTCTATATAATTATTTTAATCATCCAACACAAAATTATTTTCACAGATCGGTATCTAACTAAATTTTCAAGCTATAATTATGTAAAAAAATAGTTGTAGAACACTTAAATGTTGATAACAATTTAAACTGCGTCCTGCTTAATTATTTGAATGGTCTAAACAAAATTATTTTTAGATTTGTCTACCTAAATTTTTAGATATTTTAGCAAAACCGTCCTTTCCGTTTATTAATATTTAATAAAACATTCACAGCATTGGCTGGCACGTGCTCGATGACATAATTATTTCTCGCCGCCTGTGATCGTATCGTAAGTTTTATTTCCTATTTTTACGACGCTTCTCGCCCCCCCATCAATCTATTACAGCTATACAAGTGCTATAACTTGTCGATGATAGAAAGCCGAGACCATGAATGTTCGACAGGTGTTCCAGTTACGAAGCTTTAATTGCTATTGATAATAAGCATACACAATAGAGATCCATAATCTTTGCGCATTAAAATTTTTTGAACATTTTATATAATAAATTCAGTAAAGTCTTACACAAGGTCTTACAGCTATGATAAGCTTCTATTTGTATCAATCTTAGTTTCTATCCGCTCCCTTGATCCTCCTATGATTAAGAAACGACGGTGGCTCGAAATGGTAAATACGTAGCGCTCCGTGCTCAGATATATCGAATTTATTATTATAATAAAGACCAGAGGAAAAGAACAATGGGCGGTATTAAATACCGTTATAATATACGGCCGGTTTATCCGAGCGTGTCATAAGTCTGGTTTTAACATCGCTACTGAAGATCTAGCTAGATGCGCGTCTCGTGCCAAGGTGTAGATATTAAACTGTCACGAAACTAAGGTTTAAATCTTGGCCTAAGTTTCCGGATGAGTGACGAAAAGCGCGTCCGTTGATCGTTTCTGTTTAAGCGATTCGTGCCTCGCGTGATCGCAGTTTCGATCGACAGCAAAAGCGAGGTGGAATTCTGGATCCGCCACGCGTTTATTTTTATCATCAATACATACGGCTCGGTGTAGCCTAAATAATAAATAATGTAATGGATTTTTTATCTTCACGCTCAAAGAAAAACAAAGTCATTAATTATATGAGTCATGTTTAACATCACGTATACGCAATTTATTTCTACGCAGAAAAAAAATACGTATTATATTCAAATATTAATTACTTATTTCAAGTATTTCAAAAGTTATATATTCGCAAATCTATTATCATAAGTTTCATCACAAGCATCAAATTTATTTAAAATATATTCTGAATTCAATGTTTTTAAATATATTCTAAATATTATTTAAAGTTTAATACTTCAATCAAGATTATTAAATTGAAATAAATTCGTTTTGTTTATTATATAAGTCAATTCTTTAAAATTTTATAATATTCTTTAAAAGAAAATAAATTCATGTTTTGAATACATAATAATAAATTTTTTTAATTCGTAATAATAAATAAATAAATAAATTTTAAGTTATCAAGAAAAATTCTTTATTAAAGATAAATGCTCTACCTAGAAAAAAGAAAAAAGTAAATTAAAACTGAATAAACTAAACTTTTCTTAACAGTAAAATAATATTTTTCTGTCATACATCACAGATTTTGATTGGCTATCAATTTCTAGCATCGATATACATGTGAATAATTTATTTATTATTAAATAAATGCAACGCGTGCGCGCTACCTGGAATTTCTAATTTAAACAATTCCCCTGTCACAGTCAGTTAAGCAACACAGGAAACATTGTGTATTAATATTTTCTACAGCAATTCAATACCACGGGAATTTAATGCAAGCATTTCACTTTGTGTAAATGTGAATAATAAAATAAAATGTGAATAATAAAGGAATATATGCATTTTGTTTATTACGGTCTTGATTCAATTTAACCGACGCAGAAAATAGCATAAATGAAATAATTAAATTAATTAACATATTACCTAGTATATTTTTATAATCGTAAGCATTTAAGTGTTTTCCACTATTCGATGGCTAAAATTTGAGAAGAATGCTTACAAAGAATCCAATAACTCTTCGCTCAGTGACAAGATTTGGAAGAAAGCCAAAATTATGACAGCCGGAACAAATGAATATAGCTACGAATATATGTGCGCTAAAAAAGCTACGTTTCCTTCGCAATACTATTAATTTAAACAAAACGGATGTAATTTATTAAAGATAATAATAGGCTATGACAATCGTACAGAACTACGAATTTCAATTAATTCTATAAAATTGGAGATGTGCGTCGTAGAAGATTATAACAAAGGAGAGGAAAAACTACACCTGTGGAATAAGTTACCGTTTCCGACTTACATGGACCTGACTAATACGAGCAGAATTCAATTTTCTCAGAAGTATAGCTGAGGCGAGAGAACCTCAAAAATTTTACCGTTGTTCACTGAAGTTATTCTTTCTCCTTAATCTAGATTCACAATCTTGCTTTAAAGGTCGTGAGCCGTAAAGCCATGAGAAATCGACCAATCACCGTCGAATATGAGAAAAATAATCGACTGTGATTGATCAATTTCTTACGGCCTTACAGCTTCAGTCTCTTAAAACAAGATTGTGGATTTAGACTTATGCGGCAATCATAAGACAAACTTATAAATGCCGAAAAAAAATAATAATTGCTCCTTCACTTTCGCGAGAGAGTAAACGCAGGACGGAATTGTTTATCAGAAAGACGATACCTAAAAAAGCATTAAGCATATTCCTACGTTTACCACGGGTGAGAGATCCTTCACATTTTCGCTATATTATCGCAGATGTCTCGGGTTTCTGGATCCATTAGCGATTTATCTTCCCGAGGCACGCGTCAAAACGTCACTACTTGTCTAGTTGAGCCACGTCCATTAAACCCTCATCCCTGTTCTTGAGAGAGTCAGCTTGTTAATTATTTACGAGATTTTTCGGGATTCGGAAAGATATTTATACGTCGAGGAGAGATATTGCTCCGCGGAGAGATATTTTTCTATCACGGCGCGTCGAATCGATCTCGTTATAATTATAGCAGAATCAAATTTTTAACGGTCAATGACACCGTTTCGAACGAGTCGGTCGATATATCTCTAATATTTTAATAATTGATATAATTATTTATAATTTATTTATTCAAAAAACTAATATATCAAAACTGAAATATAAAATTTAAAATTTATCCAAAAAATCTCATAATTTTTATCAAAAGGACAATCAAGAGAACACTAAAAGTAGCGAAGCTACTTTTTATAAAACTTTTAGATTGAATCTCACTTTGAAGAGTAGAAATTTCACTCTTAAAGATTAAAAATTGAGTCACTCTTTTTCAAAATTGGCTCAATTTTCACTCTTTAGAATGAAAATCTACTTCAAAACATTTAGAAAGTAAATATTCAAATAATCACAGATTCATAATACAACAGTATGTAATATAAATCTTCTATAAAAAGAAAAGAAAATAAAGAGAAAGAATAATATCAATTTTATTCTGCAAATTCTTACGAAAGATTCTAGATTGTTAAAACTAATTGTAAGTTCATTCCATAAGCATTACAATAAAATTGAATTATTTTGTAGGTCTATTAATAATAAAAATTAATGAAGTTACTTTATAACTATAAGGATAAATTAATTAATAGAATAGAATTTATAAGTGTGATATTAATGATATATGTGATATTACATTTCAAAGATCACTAAAGACTGGAATAAGCTAATAATTAAATCATGATGGATTTCTTGCATGAAAGACGTACGATTTGAGAGATATGATATTTTCTATATTAAATTCAAGACGTATAATCCGATACATATCCAAGTGCAAATTCAATTTCATTAAAGCGCAAAGCGTGATGCGGCTGATCTCCCCATCGTGGCAGCGACGGCGATGTGCTCACGTTTCTGTACGTTTCTCCCTCGTCGACACTTATGTAACCGCAATGAAACTGCAGGCACATACGTCTCTACTTTATATTGTTTGACACAAATAGATCCACAGTGGCAGTAGCACTCGCGGTTTTACTTCGTGTGTGAAGCCGATGGCCTCTTAGACGTTACGACTATAGACTTCCTTTAATATGATAATGCACTTCTTGATTCGAAAATGATTCAATTTCTCCAGTCAAATATTCTTAAGAGGACATTCTTTGTTATATCACATATATTAATAAGGATTATATACCATGCGAAATGCATAATTTATTAGGCCTGTTCTTTTTGGCTGAATTTTTGCACCAGTTCATCTTTCTTCCTCTTCTTTCTTCCTGGAGAGAAAAGGAAGAAAGATGAACTGGAGCAAAAGTTCAGCTAAAAAGAACAGGCCTATTGTTGTAGCTAACTTAAGATAGACTAATAAATATGTTATGTATATCGATATGCAACTTTTTATTGAATGTTCATTGGTTCAGACGATTTTATGGTAGCTGTGCTATGCTTTAGGACTAAAGATTTAAGTCTAGAATATAAGACCATTGTATAATACATAATATATAAAGAATAAGAAAATTAACCAATCAGAGTCTTTCATTTCATGGAAAAAAAAGGAAATGAAGGATCTTGATCGGTTCATTTTCTTATACCTTATGAATTACAAAACTCTATGCTCCCGTTCTTATTCTTAAATATTTGAAACGTGTAATCGACAAACTGAAGACAAAACAATAGCAACGTAGAAACATAGCTTGTTTCAAAAGCAAAACGGTTTCTGTAAACAGATTCTTAAATCTAGAAAACGAGTTGGTTCGTTATTAATTAACTTTAAGTTCGCCTGGGACAAACTTGAGTGTATGTTGGCGCGCGATTAAATCTCCGTTCTCTGCCGTTCCGATTACTCGAAATATCTCATCCCTAGAACGTGCATCTCGCGCCATGTGCGGCTGACGTAAGATGCGCAGCGGCGATACTATTATTTGTACCTACGCAAATATGTCCAGAGAAGACGTGAACGCAAACAGGCGCATAAAGACACTATTCGATTTAACGGAGTCTACAATCGAGGCGTGAATGCCAGAAATTGCATAAGACAGTTTATATTATACGGAATTTTAATTTGATAATTCGATTTGTGTGTCTAGCAGAATTTTTAAAAATTTAAATTTTTTATCATGCGACAAAAAAAACAGTTCAATTCGTATCAGTATTAATAAATTAATAATACATGCTGTAGGCAAAGCTAGAGATGTAACAGTCTTGATAACGAACGATTTTATCAAAATCCTGCAAGAAAAAAAAAATATATATATATATACATATATATGTGCATATACTTTATATACTATCCGAGTCTAACTTACACAGTCTGATTCTAATCTATTAATTAAGATAAAAATTACCTAATTAAGATAATTAAATAAAGTTATAGAGTAGGAAAGTATAAGTTAAGATATAAGATAGTAGGTATATGTACATGCAGAAACAATTATTTTGGCTGAAGTATTTAAAAATTTAACTAGATACATATCTGAAAACAATTTTATTGAATCATCAAAATAATTACGCAGGAATTTTAAGCATACTAAACAATATTGCAAAAAGTTTTGATATTCTAGCAACTATAGTTTCAGCGTAATACATAATTATTTTTATCCAACAAGCGAATTATTTTCAGTGTCTAATTAAATTTTTACTTCAGCAAAACTGTCCTTCTAGTGCAAAGAAGAACTATATAGAAATAGATAATAGAATATCTTTCTTTTTCATTTTGATAAAATCGCTTGTAGGCAGATTCTGTTGTAGTATCTCTAGGCAGTCTTTATTATCTGGTTAAAAAGAAATCAATTTGCCATCTAAGAATTTGTAATAAAAAAAGATCTATGTGTGTGGCAGTCTTGCCTGTATAAATATATAATTGAATAATAAATCTTTTTTAAAGAGCAAAGATAAAGGCATCGTTATGAATATCCAAATCGAAAGTGTACTGTACTCGAAGGACTGTAGACGATCATCAAAAGAAATGTGCCGGAGGGAGGCAGAACAAGATGAAGAGCCTGTCGCAACGTAGCCGCGGTAAGACGGTATTGCGGCGTTTCTCTGGCAAGGGCACCGACGCAATGCGTCTAGGCGTCTCGGGTCAGGAAAGCTACATGACGACGTGAAAAGACGTCGCGTCGGTGTGATCCGATGAAGGCGGGACGTCGCCGATGCAACAGAGATGCCGTTTTCCTTTCGCCGAGTTTCCCTGACAGTCGCGTATGTAGGCATACGCCGTTTGTGTTGGCCAATAACAAGCGCCAAATGTCCCACATTTCGCTTATTAAGTACAGACAGATACGGGAGAGGCGCACAATAGAGTTGCTATTGCCATCGCTCTATGCAATGCGACACAGTTACAGACCTAGTCACGGCAATATACGTAGAGAGATTGAACAGATGGAAATTTGATCGATCCTATCCGACTTCTTTGTGCGAAAACATCGCAATACTTGTTCATAAATCAAGAAAACATAAATCCTAATAATAATTTTTTTAAGAAAACAATATAAAGGTGTTTTAAATCATTCAATTATTTTCGAGATATTTCTTTCTCGTTTTTTAAACATTTTAAGAGAACGGTATAATTAATTGTCGCTTACTTCAAACTCTGCTTCAGATCATTCAGTACTCTCTAAATCTGAATCAGTGGATAATCACTGATATCAGTGCCAAGTATGCCACTGGTAATCAATGGCTGCGTTCAGCAGAGAAAGCAGCTTTGCAACCGTTGTAACATTCTTTAATATGATTGGTCTTGCCCTTAGAGTTCCTCATTGGATCTAAATGTATAAATCAATCATGTTCAAGAATTTTACAACAGTTGCAAAGCTGCTTTCTCTGCTGAACGCAGCCAGTCAATAAAATGTGAAATCTCTAATCTAGCTGATCTTTATTATATGATCTAATCTTATTTTAGTGCATAAATTCAATGAATATAGTATTGAAAAATTGAAGCATGTAAATATCAGTATTTTAATTATATAATGCTCAAACATTCTTCCTTTTTTAGTTTAACTTCACTAATTATCAGTGTCACTAAGTAATTAGTGACTATCCACTGATTCAAATTTAGAGAGTAAGGATTTTCCAATTTCAATAATAATTCACATTCTTCATCGGCTAAAAAAGAAAAAGTAACTTTTAATTCCTCGAAAAACGCATGTTTTTTATAACTCGCATTTCTTCAAGAGATACACCGCGTTCGTCTACATTTATAACGAGGAAAGCTCCGCTTAGATAGTCAAACGGTTCTAATTTCGGTGCACTGCTAGCACGTGGCATTATTACGGCAGAGCACCCGGTTTACGCACGTGAGAATCGGTGAGATAACGCCGCACCCATGTCAAGGAAGTTGTATTTTTAGCAGATACGACCGCGTAAATTATACGCCCTGTAAAATGAAGATACAGTGAACAGAGAATTGAGAAAGATAAAATGGAGTAAAATTAAAAATTCTGATGGGACATAACAATTGGAAAAGGAGCTACTTTCTTTCTTTTCCAAGTAAATTGTGCTCCAAACGAGTTAATAAAATCTTTTCAACAAAGCAAAAATACGGAAACAAATTTTTAGTCCGATAAATCTATAATAAAACTTACAATAGATCTACATCAGAAACTTAAAATTGAGCCAGATTAATCAAAATATTTTAGTAATAAAAAAGAGAGAAATAGCAAAAAATTTTTTTTAATTATGTCTAAAAAAACTTTGGGTAACTCCAATATACATATGCCGCACCTAACAAAAACTTAATTTATTAAATATTATTTACAATATTTAAGATAAATGAACTATACCAGTAAAAACTTTGTATTGTTTACTACTATTAGTACTACTATTAGAAAAAAAATATTAGAAATCAGAAATATTTATTTTTTGTATTGAAAAAAAGAATTTTTTCAAACGCTTGCATTTTTACTGCATATTCCATAAGAGTAGGATATGGCTATTTATAGGTGGGACATAATTCATGAAAAAATTACAAATAATGTTCAGAAATATAAGACGTAAAATAATACTTATATAAAATAACTTATAAAATATGTTTACAAAGTTTTATTAAGAAATAAGAATGATAAATATGTATATAGAATAATAGATAATAATAATTGCAATCTTTTGCATATATCACAAGTGTTATGAAGTACATATTTCATGTAATGTATTCATTGCATTTAGTGTACTGGATCCAATCTGCGCACTTTGTATGCTTTTATGCTTTGAGCATAAATCTCGCCCTCTACAAATGTCATATATCCTAAACAGGTGGAATACGAATATATTATACAAGACATTAAGCTGAGAAAAGAACATAAACATTTGTATTTTGCTCCATTTTTTACTATCCCTTTACACTTATATCATTAAATAACTATTAAGCCTTTTGCAATAATCTCTACAATAATCATTTTATGTGAATTATGATATATGATTGCGCTACTCATTACATTGACAAATCGGTTCAACTGACAATAATTTTACTAATATTAACATTAAGAAACTGAAAACATAACACAATATTATAACATAAAAATATATAACAGAATGCAAAGATTATGTGCAAATCATCACACTCCTATTTTTTCTGACTTTTGCGAATCCTCGCGCAGCGTAAATACTGGAGTTACCCTAATTAAAATATTTCTCAAAATTAACAAAAGATATAAAGAATTAAAAAATTAGTAATAGAAAAAATACTATTACAATAATTTTAAAGGACTCTAAATAATAATAATTACAATGAAATAAATTTAAGGTATTAAAGAGCCAACCGTAGAATTTGTTGCGTAAAATTATTTAGATATATAAAATAATTTTACACAATAAGTTCTGCAGTTGGCTCTTTAATACTCTGTAACTTATTTCATTGTAATAGAAAAAAAAATAATAAAAAACAATAGTAATCAATATGTAAAAAAATGAGTCATGGAACTTTCAAAGTATGTAAAGTTAAACCGACACGATGCATAATTTTTTGCATGATGAGCTTACATGCTATTGTGCCTGCTCTAATACATGCTAAACGTCTCCATGTATTTAAAAATTAATTTCTCAAAAATCTTTTTTATAGTTTGACATTTTTTTTATGTATCAAAAACTTTATATATTCACAAAATAAAGCTATTAAGCCGTTTAGAATTCGATCATGAATTTAAGTTGGCATCCCATTTTTTAAAAATTAATTAAAAATTACTGTTAAGCTGAACTCTTGTTATAAATTATAGAGAACCCTTCGTTTCGTCAAAAGAAAGGAATTCTAATCAGAACTTTTGGGAATTCTAATCAGAACTCTTGAGAATTAAAGTTAGAGTGCTAACTTTACATGCTCGAACTTTTAGATAGACTGATCACACTGTTAGATATCGAAAGAGCAATAGTAATAATTCAATCTTTTATCTCTCTAAATTCTTTAGAGTAAATCCTCTCCAAAGAATTCCGAGAGATATTAAATAACATTTTGTTATTTTTACTTCTATGTATCAAAATGTAAATCAATCCTTTTCTGTGATTAATTTCAATGGTTCAAAATTAACAATATCCATATTAATGTGTACACTTAGTAAATAATAAACTAAAATTTGAGTCAATTTAATTACTTATTTTCTTGAATTAAATTAATTGTGCTAGTTAAATTAATGACATTACTGAGTAGAAGTAGTGGCGACCTAGAGAAATCATTTTTAACAATGACACAAATTGGAACGACAAATGTTCGACATTATATGAATTTAACAGGACGTGTTAAATATAATATAAATTAAATATAAATTACATAAATCCGTCTCAACATATGATTTCTGTATATAAGAAGAATATATACAGAATAGATTCTATTCTGTATATAAGAATAGATATACAATTATAGATAGACTATATATAAGAATAGATATAGAATTCCGAATAGGATCAGGAGCATGAAAATTGCATTATACAAAATACACCTAAGTCTATGTATACACGCGCGGCTTCCACAAACTTTTGCCGATCATGAATCCACGCACGTGACTCAGAAGAGCAGCGATTCGTTTTATGAGAAGTATATATATATATATATATATATATATATATATATATATATATATATATATATATACACAGAGCATGAATTATGCCAAGCGTTATCACTTAGGTTCAGATACTTGCACTGCACTGCGCTATAAAACGCCGCGGTGATACGCTGCGTGCGACAAATGCTTTGCGGTGGCAAACGTAAAAAAAAGATGAATGATTACCATTCTTTCAGATAAGAAAAGAATATTTTCATGAATATATAATAAAGAAGATATAAGCTGCAAGGACATAAGCTTTGTTAATGCGCCGCATTACGTGACCTGTATGTTATAATTAATTGACCGCGGAACTTGTTAAATGATACGAAAAGTAAATTTGCCTAAGTGTGGAAGTTGAGACGTTTACCACAGAAACACATAAGACATTGTGCTCGTGTTTCGCAACGTAATTCTATTAAAATAAGCAAGAGAGAAAGACGCAGCTAAATCTTATTAATTTTTTAGACAACCCTTCAACAATCTTAAACTTTAATATTTTTTGCAATTATGTATAAATAGCTATTTTTATTTCGGAATATAATTTCGAACTTAAACAACAAGTAATTAAATTTTTCTGCAGATGTGAGAGAATTTCTCTCTCTCTCTCTCTCTCTCTCTCTCTCTCTCTCTCTCTCTCTCTCTCTCTCTCTCTCTCTCTCTCTCTCTCTCCCTCCCCCGACAATTGTACACTTAACTTATGTTGACAAAAATTAATTATTAATCTTTCTCGTTGCCAAATTTATAAATTACATCAAAAGTTAGTATTAAAAAGATATTATATGATTTACGATTATTTCAGTTAATCTTTATATTATCAAAAATAATAGGGGAAAGCAAAAAGTCACATTTTCCTTTCTGCTTAAAACGTTTTGAATAATTGAAACGATAAAGAAACGATATCTGTACCTCTCGTTACTTGTTATGACAGGATGTTGCATAGAAAGGACGAGGATATATACATGATATCGCTATTGCTTGATACGCTTATTGCGGAATCGAGTGTTTTTATGTGTAGTGCAGCAATATTATAAACGAGGCGAACGTTTTACCGTATCAGTAAAACTCAGCGTTTATAGCATTTCTAGAGAATACCTTCTTGATATAAATTTTAATACTTGAGAAATTGTTCACATTTTTCTCAAGATAAATTTCATATAAACTAGCATTCTTCTGTAAATACAGAATTTGTTACGATAGGATTAATTGTAAGTAAGCGATTAATTTAAAAAATTAATCACTATAAATAAAAAATTTAATTTTATCTTTCAAGTTAATAAATTGAATTGTTTTTAGGCTCGTAGCCCTTTGTCTTTCTGTTTGTTTAATAAATTGAATTTTAGCTTTCACCATCCTATCTATCAACCAGATACGTGGGTCTTAATCTCATTCTTAAAAAAAAAATTTCAGAAAGAATAAATGTTGACTTTTCAACGCATTGGTTGTTTATTTGATTAAATTAATTTAATTATCTTTATTCTTTTCGTTGGAAAATGTATGTATTTAAGTTAAAATATAAAATGTTCTTAAATACATATTTTCTTTATTGAAAGATAAACTAAATTAATTTAATCGAATGAACAATTTTTTTCTCAATATAGCAATTCCTATTTATTTGACATTGATCATTTTATATATATATATATATATATATATATATATATATGTATGTATATGTATGTACACACACATTTATATATATATATATATATATATATATATATGTATATATAAATAGCTAATAGAAAGATAAGACTAGTATCATTTACTCACGAATTTATCCTATAAAAGAAGTGGAAAATTATGTTACAGGATTTGCAAGGAACTCTTCTATCATGTCAAATCCTTAAGACACAACGAAATGTCTGTATTTATTTCTACAATTGAACTCTCTGGAGTTGACAATGAGTTTATTGTAGAATCACTCAATTATAAATCTCCTTATCAGAAATGTCAAATACTTCAATTTTCTTTACGATATATAGTTCTAAATTTCTTATTAAAAAATTTAGACTGCTCCACCAATTCAGTGCAGAAACTCTATAGCGCACATAACGTAAACTACACATTTTCAGTGCCAGCAATGAATTTTGGAATATAACTTTAACATTCATTTTTTAATACAAATTGTCGTTGAAATTAATTGATGTCTTTTAAATTTTCATTAACATAAATTAAATGGGTTTTACAGATCCAGCCTTAGTAATTATTTGGCGTCAACTCCGAAAAGGTTAATATACGAGCTCGACAGAGAAAGCTGCGAAAACCAGATAAAAGGCAACAATACTTACATTTTTGTATCCTCACCGACAATATCTCACTGATACTTCAGTTGGAAAGTTGATTCAATACTCTATTGATCTTTGTTGCGTCCCGAAGATGAGAGATACACAAAACGCTCGTGATACTTCTGGCACATAACCTCGCAACGCCGCAAATCCGCAAAACTGCGCCTCGTCCAGTCTTATCACTGCAAAAACATAAAAGACGCGATTTCACGTACACGACCAATCACGGATCGACGCAGATTACGATGAAATAACGTTTGATAAATTACATACAGCGTAAAAAAATCTCAATCAGCACAACACTTAAAATATCAACTCAATCAGCTGTTCCCAACTGTTCCGGCAGCTGATCGCACTCGGTACGTTGGCACCATCTACTGAGAAATGCCTGACACATTGGTTTATACATTTAGATCCAGTGGAACTAAGGGCAAGACTAATCATATTAAAGAATTTTACAACAATTGCAAAGTTGCTTTTTCTGCTGAACGCAGCCATTATTGCGATATCTTGAAAATGCTGAAAATTGAAAAATATATTCGCAAATATAATTAGTGTCAGGCATTTCTCGGTAGATGGTGCCAACTTACCGAATGATCAGCCGCTGGAACAGCTGGGATCAGCTGATTGAGCTATATTTTAAGTGTTACGCTGATTGAGATTTTTTTACGCTGTATGTAATTTATCAAATGTCGTTTTGTCGTAATCTATGTCGATCCGTGATTGGTCCATTCTGTTCATCTACAGGAATTAAATATTATAACGCTTAAATGATATTATAAATTATTTTTTATAATTATAGTGATCGCGTAGCATCAACAGGGATCTCGATAATAATTGAAAAATTGTAATTAATAGAAGTTTTTAAGAAACATTGTCATTGATATTATAGATAATAAAAATATATAATTCTGTTCTCTGTAATATATAATGAGATCAAATATATAAAAACTAAGTATATTACAAAGTAAAATGATATTAGTCAATAATTAATCAAGAAAATTAATAGTTGTAATATTCTTATTTCAATTCTCCCTATAAACAATATTCTTATTAGAAACATATATAAGGCTATTCTTTTAGAAACATATATAAGGCTATGAGATGTATACATATAAATAATAAATTTTCTTTTTATTATTTTACATTATGGTATCGATAAATTTATATTAATGAATTTTTTATTATAAACATAGTTAGATCTTTGGCATAACTTGATATTTATGATTTATTTATTCATCGCGCAAATACTCATTTTGATAATTTAAGACATTCATAAACCTTATTGCATCTAATTTGCATAGAGAGGTCCATCATAAACGATGTAATGTGGGTTTCTTTATCCTTTTGTTTCCCGTTTTCAAATGCAATCACGAGAGTCATTGTGGGATCAGTGTTGTGGAAAGAATATGTACACGAATCCTGTAGGAATATTAATTTATATGAAGTAATTCTTCAAATTATTTCAGTTGTTTGTCATTTATTTGGATTATTTATATTTTTTCGTTTCTATTTTTATTTATAATTATTAATATGTTTAAAATTATTTTTAATGAGCATACCTTCATACTTTTATGGCAAATTACTTTGTCCATAGTAAGAAGTTCGGCGTGTCGTTCCTTTATCTTAGTCTGGATATTATCCAAGTGTACTGATGGTTTCTGCGTGAATGTCTGAAAGACATTAATTTTATAAAAAAGCATAGGATGTTATGTACATTTATTTGTACCATTTATTTGTACAGACCATTGTACTATTTATTTATAGATATTAATATATGTACTTATATTAATAAAACCTATTTAAAAAATTCATTTATATTTACACTAGGACAACAAACAACAACGGGAAAACTCTCAAAAGAGTTTGCTCCTCTTCCTGGATGTCTATATCCAGAACCTGAATTTTCAGTTTCTCTGGAGTCGAAGATTATCAATACCGCTAGTATATCGTATTTTCGTTGAAAACTCTGTATCCTAAAATAGTATTTGTCAGTGCATATTATATACGAGTAACTTAACGTTGTATATGTGTATCTTACTTATGATAGTAATCTATACTCTGCTTGCTCATAATACTCCTCATTTCCCCTGGACTAGCTTGTTGGCTTAAAGTAGTGTGGAAATACAGAGAACACTTAGCTAATATGGCACTACGGAGCTTCATCAGCCATTGGTACAGCGCTGGTTGTTGATTTGCCTTGAGAAATGTCGCACCAAAACCCAATTTCCAAGACTAAAAAAAATCTTGAGTTAGAATATTTGATAAGAATTAAATTTAAAAAAGTCTCGAATTAAAATATTACTTTTATGCCCTTTTTTATTTATATATTGCTAACCTCCTTGCTCTGCAGAGTTCTTTCCCAAGCTGACATTCGCGTTTGCGCTCCGTAGAGTGCCATCAGAGTTGGTAAAAATCTCCAATTTTGAACTTCCACTTGTGCTTTCATTAATTGTACTAGTATTTCACATTCTAATCTGAACAATGAGGATTATTAGCTTCTCACATACATTAAAATTTATAATTCGTATTATTAAAATTACATATTACTAATATTATAAAACGATACATACGTTAAACTTGTTTTGATAGCAGTTAATGCCAAATGAGAACAGGATAACAAATAACATTTTACTATTCCTTCTATATACTGCAGCAATTCTTGATGCTTCATAACTTTGCTATTTACACTCATATTGTACATTTTTTCGTAGCTGTAATGCAATAATCACAAATATGACATTAGACAACAGAAGGCTGAAATACTAGTATACTAACAAATCTATCAGCTGGATTCTTGCCGTGATGAACTGACAGAGCTGACTGGAAACATTTGCGACTGCCGTACCAATGGAATTTGTTCCCTTAGTCATTTCCTCTAATCTTTTCAAATCAGACTTCAGTGATTCATAGACAGTCTTTAAAGAATTCTGTAAATAATAGTAAATAAATAATCATTGACTGAAGTGCTTTCTTTGTTGTTAAATACGTACATCCTTCCTAAGAAAACCTTTATTTTTAGTATTGAGGAAACCTAAATCCGCATATGAACGCTCTGCAACAGCTATCTGTGGTAAATGCAACAGCAGCATTCCCCATGGACCCATTTGCATCTGCTTACATGATTCCCTTTCTTTCTCCTGAATTAAATTTATATTTTTTTCAGACAGGAATGTACAACTGCATTTATATGTACTTACATTAATACACATATAACAGGATTTGATTCACTTACAACTGTTTCCTTAGCCTTATCGGAGCATAATTGAGCGACCTGTGTGAAGAAGGCATTAAGGAATTCATCCTCGTGATCCATCCTCTATTTTTGTTTGCAACATATGCGAATAAATGGACCATGCGACTATCAATGCTGTCATACTGATGAGGTTATGTATAATGTTATGCATGGATACTTTCCATTTACATATACCTACATAAGTCCTGCATGAAGAAATCATGCAATCGATCAAAAGTGATATTCCATCTATGATGTAAGAAAAAATAATTCTTATATCATGATTCTATTTGCTACTTTGTTAAATGTCAAGAAAGATAAAATTCTGTTTGTGTCGACTTATATGGCTGTAGTTAAAGTCTCGCTACAAATGCTTTGAAGCATTTGATGGATTAATTAGAAGAAAGAATTTTACAAACTGACCAATTAAAAAACGCTTCAAAGCGTTTGTAGCATCGCGTTGACCATACCCTATGTCATTAAAATAGAAAGCACTTTAAAAGGTTGACATTAGGATTGTTTTTTATTGTCCTTTCTGAACTGGTATCAGAGAAACCTGAAAGAGGCCATGCCGGCCTTTTTCCTATTACCGACGAAATCGTCTGTACACTACCGCCAGTACATCTATTTTCAGTTTGGGAACTATGTGACTACATACATTTTCTGACACTATCGATAAAATCGTATCGTCGAAAGTAGACGTTTGTTTCTGTAATACATCCTCAGGACAGAAGCGACTATCCAGTATTCACAGGAAAGATAGTTGAATGGATCCTTGAACGAAAAAATTTTAATTTCGTATTTGCTACATATAAATAAAAGTTGTTGAATAAACGAAACTGAAAATTCAAACAATTGTTAATTTAGTATTTTAATAAACGAAACTGAAAATTCAAACAATTATTAATTTAGTGAATTTTGTTTCATATATTTATCTTATATTATATTGTAATATCTTATAAAATTACTAAGTATCATTATGCAAATTTTCAGTCAGTATTTATCAAATATAATTGCTAATATAAGTTTCTACAATTACTAGCAATTATAATTCAATCTTTTTAAATTCAATCTTTTCTAAACATATATTGTCAATTTAAGATATAATTTAGCAAAAAACGAGCTATAGAGGCCCTCCACCACCTCCACCAATTTTATTGGCGGTCCTCTTTTCTTTGTAAGTATACTCACCCATAAAAAACAAATAAGCTACTAATAAATTTAGTAGCCCGCTTTTTGCAGGTAAGTGTACCTTTAATTTATCTTTAATTTATTTTTTTATTTTTATGTCTAATTATTTTATTGTATTTCGTTATGCTTTATTGCATAACTTTTTAAATATTATTCTTTATTGTATTATTCTTTATACAATTCGATATTATAATTATAATAATTATTTACAATACAATATACAATTATCAATGCTGTTCAAAATATAATAAAAATGATAACATAGGAGCATAATTAATAAATTTTTGTAATGTGGGATTATACAAAACGTCGAAAATACATATAATAACACAAATTTTTCTAACCAATGTTTAATGAAATATTGATAAACGCAGAAGAAATACTAACAACAAATAGATCGTATTTACTATTAATTATTTACTATTAATTATTTATTATTAATTTACGAATATAAAACTTAACAATAAAAAAAGTCATTAATATATTTATAACAGCACTTTCATCAAGTTCAAGATAATATCAAGATAATATCTCAATAATTTTATCATATCAAAATCCCTCCGCCTCGTGATATACTGATTAATACCCAATACAAAGAAGAACAATCTTCATACAGGAAAGCGAACTTAATATATTTTGATTCTACGTAAATTTTACAAGACTCATTTGCAAAGAAAAGTTAAGCAATCCGTCAAATACCAGTGATCCTGTTACAGGACTGCGGTGAATTTTTCAGACTACTTAGCGATAGTAATAATTTTGCATGTCAATTATAATTACCATTTTTATCACATCTTTAATATAATATTAAAATTCGCGAAAAAATATGTTCTGCCATACGTGATTAAAAATCATCTCTTATTAAAAATAAACGGATAAAATAATTTCCTTATGTAATAGTGATTACGAAGAAATATATTTAATAATAATAAAATACATGCGTTATTAATTTTTTATATGTATGGATACAAAAGTTTCTCGGGCACCAACTGTTCGAGATGAGCCGAATCCGATAATAACGGGATTTTAAAGAACATCCTGAAAAATTTATTATATAAAATTTAACAATTCTTTATTATTCAAAAATTACAATTATTAATATCCCGCTAATATGAAGGTACCTATTCGACTTATCTTGAATTTTTTGTACCCACACGTTTAAAATTCAACTCATGTAATCACGATAACATTATTAACTATAAAGAATTTTGAAAAAAGTTATGTAAATATCGACAAAAATCAATATTCGTTAAATATAACTTCAATATCTGTATATATTTTATCGTAGAAAAGTGCATGTATTTTATCATAGAAAAGTGTACATACATATTAATATTATAATTAAAAATATTCTGCAATGGCGGGATGTCCAATACCTAAAAATAATTCTAATAACAGTTAAAAAATTAAATATACACATCCGTAATCATATTTTTGTTAGAGCAATCATCAAAAAATTATAAGAAAATTATTTGTATAAAATTTATTTACTTAATAATTTGAATTTAAACAAATAATAATTATATATCCATATCATTCATACAATACTATAAATTGCTATTGTTATTAAGACGTAGTATTATTGCTAATTTTCATCATTATTATTACTAGTGGGAGAACATTTAATAAAACAAAAAAAGCGAAAATTATATGCTAAAATATACCACTTAATTAATGTTACAACTTGACTTTAAAATATATAATAATTATCATTGACTCATTAACAAAATTATTACCAGTAACTGCAGACGAAAAAATCCAGGATTAATTCCAATCCTGCATAAGAATTTCTGAAGAGACGTCAAATTAAACTTCGCGAATGAACTTCACGAAAAGCGATGAGGAATAATTCTTCATCATGAAAATAATTTTGACTTTCCATCGGTACAAACTACGTAATCACTGGTATCTATCTGACGTGAGAGACGGCGATATGAGGCTTTTGCATATAATAAATTGTTCACTAAAATATACTTATAATTTTATAACATTAAAAATGTAAATGTCAAAAAGCAAGTAAGAATTAATATTTAACATTGCCTCAGTCAAAGCTCCAATCTTTATGACTTATTTAAATTTATACTAAATACGAAGAAAAAAAAAGACGATTAAACGGTTATTTAAATGACGATTTAAAAAACAAATTTTTATTAAGAAGTTACTTAAAATTATTAATGACTTATTGATATGCAAAATAAAATCTAAATAAAAAAAGTTTTAAATTTAAATATTTATCAAACTTATTAAATCAATAAACAATTTTTGTTATTATATGTTTTGTCGATTTCGTATAATTTACATCAATTACGCAACAATTTGGTTTACTACGACAAGATAAATGCTATTTGTATTGAATAGATATTCAATACGGATATATATATATATATATATATATATATATATATATATATACATATATATATATATATATATATATATATTCCAGTAAATGTATAATTAATTAGTAACCCGTAAAACATTAGTAAAAAATGTTTTATGTATAATTATATTAGGTGTTGGAATTAATTCGTAGCGTTTTTTAATGAAAGAATGTTATTTATTTCACATGAGCATTAAAAAATACATTAATGAAAGTACTTCCCATCACTTGTAAAACGCTACGAATTAATTCCAACACCTAATATATAATTATATAAAATTATACATAATCATATAAAAAATTGACATATTTTATATACAATTGTATATCATTATATATAAAATATGTCCATATATATATATATATATAACATTTTTTCCCGGGAATCGTTGTGCAAATTACAAAAATAAATATGATTATAGCATTCATCTGGACATAGTTTACATAAATTTTATATTACGTACCTCATATATTATACGTATATTTGTTTACAATAAAGTTAATTACAGTATTAACGCGTTGCGTATAATTTGTGTGTAGAATTTTTCAAAAAAAGTTTAATTTTAGGGTAGCTGAAAATTTAATAACATTTGAAATTAATTTGGTTTATTTTTATATTCAATAATTGGAACGGGATCTGATAATTAAATAAAACTTTTAAAATTAATTTAAAATTTTATTCGATTTTTAATCCTTCATTTCCAATTATCAAGTGAGTATATATGAGTATATATGACGTGTTTAATCCTACCTGTCTATACTTATCATCCTACCTATATAGTCCCTACCTATTGTGCATACTTATTGTCCTACCTACCCATATTTTATTCGCGGATACCTATCTCCACCCGTATTCCTACCTACATTACTTCAAATGTGCAATAACACCGCGAATATACAATATAATGTACGTTAATGACTGTGTTCAGAGAAAGTAGATTTTTGATTAATATAAAATTCTTCAATACGATTAGTTCTTGTTTTTGGTTCCTTATGGATTTAAATGTACAAAT
This sequence comes from Acromyrmex echinatior, assembly GCF_024713525.1. NCBI lineage: Eukaryota > Metazoa > Arthropoda > Insecta > Hymenoptera > Formicidae > Acromyrmex > Acromyrmex echinatior. Next base: position 382,347 of record NC_141865.1, on the reverse strand, counting down.
CAATCACATAGAAGAATGTTACAATAGTTGCAAAACTACTTTCTTTGCTGAACGCAGCTAATGTCTAACCATATATCCTATTGTGTACTAATAAACTCAGTGGGATAACTTAATCGCGATCATACTAATAATAAATAAGCAATAAGCAATAATATAATTAAAACAAGTTCTTTTAATTTTTAAAATACAAAAAAAATTAATAAATAACAGGACTAATAAGAGTCAGTGCGGATAATTAAGTACAAGTTTTGTAGATTTTTTTAATCAACCAAATTTGCTCTTGATTATCCGCGCTGTCTCCCATTAGCCCTGTTGTTTGTTGGGTTCTTTTTGTATTTTAGATAATTCAAAAAATATAAGAACTCGCAATTTGCGAGCAAATTACCCTCCCAAATATTCAGTTTACCTTTTACAAACTTAGATTGGTGTTACACACCAACCTACCTCTCAATAAGCAGAATGTCTAAAATCGATACATAAGATAACTTTAAGATATTTTTAAGAATTCTTTAAGAAACATCTTTAAGATATTTCATAAAGAATTCTGAAAGATATCTTAAAGTTGTCTTATGTGTAGATTTTAGACATTCTGCTCATTGGGCTCGTAGAGATTCTCTTCTTTCTTCTGGCCAGAATGAACTCACATTTCGTTGCTCTTGGCCAAAATTCTGGCTTCATAAGCCAAAAATCGACAACAAGGAGAAATACTCCTTTTTGCTGCCGACTGCTGCCGACTAATATCATCGGCATAAGCGTAAGACTTTACGCTTTTGTATCATGCGCGGAACACGAACGCGTCACGAAAAGGCCATCATATTAATAAAATGGACTAAATATTAATATAAACAATTATCATTAATAATAATAATAATAACAATTCTATTAATATACGAATAAATTTCGTGTTTATTCAAAATCAAAAACATAAATATTTAAGTATAAACCTAAATTTAAAAAAATCTTCAGATCAATAACATTTTTATTTCAAGAGTCTCGAATATTATAAAACTAAATTAAATTGCTGTAAATTTTATAATGTAATCAAAAAGACTTATTCAAAAATAAATGATTGAAAATTACTAAATCGATTATCATCCGATAAAATTCAAGGCCTATGTATGTATTTTTAACGATTCGAACGATTCGTTGCTGAATCTCATCTCAAAACATGCGGAGATGAGAAATTCAGGTGAATGATGTGAGATCTGGAAGGGATCATTTTCCCTCAATTCAATAAATATATCCCTATCGTATTTTGTATACTATTAAAATCTTTTGAATAATTTATTATTTCAAAATTAAGTATTTCAAGTTATACAAAACTCTGAACGTTATAAGATAGTTATAAGATATAAAATAGTTATAAGATAAAATTCTTATATTTTTTGATAAAATGTATATTGGATCTTACATCATGTTACAGCTTTAACTGGTATAAATCCAGTTAAGTACTACATATGGATAAGTTACAAAAGATTAGACTGAAGTAAGTGCATTGAGATAAATAATAATAATTAATAAACGTAAAATGTCTTTTACAGAAAAGCGAGATTAATAAATTATATGCTCTACATTAAAATTTTTGTTATTATTTCATCTTAATAAGATGTATTACAAATGTGAGAGAAAGAAGAAATTTCTTAAAAAACAGTTCATATTATATGTACATGTGTATACATACATAGAAAAAAAATTAATTAGGTGATACAACAAATCTATAACTTACTGCTCGAATTCAACATCTATAACTAAGAAGATTTGATAGTTTAACAAATCGCTAATCGTTATTCAGTTGTCAACTTTGTTACTTTAACATAGAAAATTAACTGTCAGTATATTATGTAGATTTGCTGAATCAATGAAGTTTCCAACTGTTTTTTTTTCCATGTATACGTATAATGTATAAGGTATTGCTTTTCTGCACCAACTTGTATAAAACTTAATGAATATTTGAGGATAGGATAGATAGAAAAAATAATAAAACAATATTTTATTATTAAACTGTAATAAGCATTTTTCTATATAATGGTATCCATAGAAAATAATTTCATATACTATATTTATTATTTTATATAAACTTTATATTTTTTAATTTTCCGTATTTCATATATTTCAAAAAAACGAATATTTTATTCCTTTCTGTTTAACTTCCAAAATGTATTATTTTAAAATAAAAAACGATCATCGAAAGAACCCATTTTTTATTATACTTTTGTAATTAAATTATTTAATAACAAAACGTTCACATTAACACGTATAAATTTGCGATTAGTACACAAAATTTGAGCTAAATTTAATAATAATTAGAAATAATTTAAAGTGAAATAAAAAATTTTTCATGCATAAATATGTATAAATATGTATAAACATACATAAATATTCATAAACAGGTATAATCATATACGAAATACGTCCATACATGTTCATACATCTCTTTTTCTTTTGAAAAATTACTTTTTAGTATAATAAAAATAATAATAGTAATGTAAAAACATTAAAAATAATTAAAGGGTTAATTTTCGCATTGTTCGTTTTAGAAAAAAAAAAAGTTTGGAAAAATGTAAAAAAATTGCTCATACACAATTATGCATAATTTTATATATAATTATACATGAGCAACTTTTTTACATTTCTTCAAACTTGATTTTTTTCTAAAATAAATAATATAAAAATTATCCTTTTAATTATTTTTAATGTTTTCACATCACTATTATTATTTCTATCACATTAAAAAGTAATTTTACAAGAGAAAGAAGGATGTACGGACATATTTCATATATGATTATACATGTTTATGGATATTTATATATATTTATACATATTTATACATATTCATGTGTGAAAAACACTTTTTACTAAGTGGGTGTAACATGACATTATAAATTTAACAATGCACAATAAATTCGATATAATAAAGAGGTATCCAGGATTAAGTTTATTCCAATCTGTTATTACTTATCCATTTTAAGGCAACAGATATATGGAATGCTATACATATAGTATATTCATATATTTTTAATAAATTGATGCAGATGCATCTATAAATATGTAGTAATTAATAAAATTACCACACATCCGTTACCCCAATAAAATCATTAATTTATCACTCACCAATCCGATGCGCAACAGCGGAGTTATATCAGCAACGTCGCTACGATGATTCTGTAACAAAAAGAATATAAAATCCAAATTAAAATGGAGTAAAAAAATCAATCAATATTTCAAAAAATATTTACTGAATGTAACGTTCTCTTAAAAATAAAATCATATAATATTCAAAATATATAATTTTTATAAGCAATGAATTTTTTATAATTCATCATTCAGTTATATTTATAAAAATAATTATATATTTTCTTAAAAATACATATTTATAAAGTTTCAAAATAATCCTTTTATTCTAATTATTATTTTTAAATCATTAAAATGAAACTACTGAAGAATAAATTTAAAAGAAGAAGGACACAGATGTTACATAAGTAAAAAATAATATTTACCGCAAGGTTGCTCCGCCGGTGCCTGATGCCTCTCCCAGATCTCCTCCTCCTCTCAGCATAGGGTTGACATCCTCTCGCACAGGACACTCGCGTAAAACACTCGCGAATAATAGACTATAATCGCGCGCGGACTATAATTTGAGTCCGATTACTTGAACGACACTCCCGAACAAACGCGCGACGCGACGAACCGGCTGCGGTTCGTTCATTTTCAAATAAAGCGGCGACGAGGGTACGTTAGCTTTCCCGTTGGATTTTTATACGAAGAGAATGATTTTATTCAATATCTAAAAATGTATCTAGATATATCATTCAGATCCGAAAATTTTTAGATTTGAAAAAAACCGTTCTTTTCGTAAATATCCTCTGGGTACTGAGCCCTCCCACCACGTCAAGGTGTACCCGTGAGAGGGAAGACAATCTGAAAAATGTAATAGCTATTATCTATATTACTATGCAACCGGTTAACTTTTACAAACGAATATCAAACACACGTCTGCAATTCGTTGTCATTGCGAAATAAATTTAGAGCAGCTAAAAGGGTTGAATCTTTTATTTACAGATGATGTCTGTAAGATATGATTAAAGTCAATGAAATGGGCTGTTTAATAAAAAAGAGAAATGTTTCTTTTATTATATCGACAATAATAGTTTCAAAGAATTGCGTTTAATTTTTAAATGGTTCGTATAACGGAAGGTGCACAAAAACAAAAAAATAATTAAATTATTAAACTATATTAATTCTGAAAGCAGGAATTGCGTTATTTGCATGAGAGTATTATTCAGTTATTATTAACGTTGCTTCTTTTATGACTCGTGTGATACCGTTCGTACAGACAAATAGCCGTGTCGCGTGCCGTTCTTCTTCACATTTCTTTTTGAAACATATAATCGCAAAAAATGCTAGATATATAATAAGAAATGTTGTATTTTATGAATGTTCACGTAATACGATTACTAGAATGATTAATTATTCATAAGGTACAACGTTTCGTATTATATTTAGCATTCTTCGCGATAAGATTTTAAAAAATAATGTGAAATAACCGCACGCGACACGATTACCTATTTCTAAGAATCGCAGTAAGGGACCGCGCAGTAACTACGCGTAAACGTAAACATGACGCGCCGCTCGTGCCACCCCGTACCATCCTCAACACAAGGTCGCCAACCGTCTAACTGCCGAAATAAAACGAATATTACGAATATTACGAATAAGTAAAATAATATATTCTTCTCATTTTTAATGTTCTTCGATTAATAAAACGATTATTTCTAGTTTTAACGGCGCGAATCGTTTAATGCGATATCATAATTATATTGCGTTATACCGAGGAACATATTTGACGATTATTTTCGACAATTTTTCGTATCAATTACAATGTAATGCTGACAAAAGGCAAGAAATAAAAAGAGATTCTTATTAGCGTGGTCTTCCTTACATAATTGCTCACGTGAAATAATTTTGACATCCCAATATTACATCTCAATTTTAATTACTCTTTTCTGTGATGTACAATTAAATAAAGATTAATAATACGTCAAGCTTTTTTTAAACGAAGATAAATACAAAAATTTATTTTGAATTATAGAACAATTTTGATTAAATAGAATAATAGCATGCATCTAACAATAAGAATCTCATTTTTATTGTTAGTTACCCCACATTCGCGAACGCACGAAATATTTAAAATATTTATGAGCTGCGTATGTGAGTAATGAATCTCAGAAATAAAGGGAAAAAGTGCAATACAACCTATAATCCTTTTCAATCCTTAATATACTCCTTAGTTTTAGGCAACCTTATGTAATTCGCGTTCGTAGATATTGCTGTTAATTAATGCGACACGCGGAGCGACTCGAAAACACGTACGTCTCCCACCGAGATCGCCTAGCGAATGCCGAAGTGACGATCGACCACCGCACCTTGCCCCCCTACGCCTTCGCTCCGCGTCCCACCGCTTTTCGTCGCGCGCGACCCTTCCCCCGCCCACCCGCTTTCGCTCGCGACCAACCGCTTTTCGTCGCCAGTGACCCCCTTCCCCTACCGAGCTTTTCGCCAGATGTTTTTAGATTTCACCTAACTATCGCGTATGAAAAATATTCGACGATTTATTCAATTATATTTTTCATATTTTACATGATTTTGATAAACGGATATCGCCGTACATTTCGCGTTTTGCTTTGTGGCATCTCGGACACAATCCTATATTATTTGCATGGTTCTCTTAAACGAATTAGTAATTATTCGCGTGAGATATTTTTAATATTTTCAATAATCTTTCTCAATTTTCATAATTCTTTTTAATGATCCATACTTCAATAAAGATTGATAAAATATTCTATATATGTTCTTTATATAAAGATAAACGCAAAAAATCTTAATAAAATGAAACAATTTGTGCTAAATACAGGTTTGGTTAAAAATATTTAATATCTTGTTAATCGTTATTTAATTTTTCAGTTAATAAATTAATTTAAGACACTCTACTTTTACTGCAAATTATTCTGTGTTTCAGAAATTCTTTAAACGTACGTATAATAAAATATAAAATAGATTCCGGAAACTTATTTAAAATATTAAATGAGTCAGAAATGTAGTTATTTAAAATAAATACTAAATATACTAAAATAAATACTAAATTTCTCTTTTAAGTTTTTAATTTAAAATATATACTTTAACTTTCACCGCTTTTACAAGTATGTAAAAATTATTAAATCATTTTTACGTATATTTTGGCAACTTTAAAAAGAATTTGTAAATATTATATTTACAACAAATACTTCTACATTGTTGTGTAACTAAATATAGTTAACAAAATGAGAAAAATGTACTTTTTCAAAAATGTATAACTCTGAAACATAAATATTTAAACGAAAAATTTAAACGTTAATATTTTTTTTAAACTAAATTAAGTTAGAGTTAATGGCTTACAAATTTTTAATTTAAAAGAAGTTAATAAATTAAAGTTTAAAAGTAACTAAATGAAGTTAAAAATTAATGCATTTAAAATAATCTAAATTAAAAGTTATTAACTTTTTACCTTTTTTGTAACTTTTAACGTTTTAACTAATTACTACCTGACAATCCTGAACATATTTTTCGTTTAAATATTAATTCAATTAATTTTAAATGCATTAATTTTTAACTTCATTTAGTTACTTTTAAACTTTAATTTATTAACTTCTTTTAAATTAAAAATTTGTAAGCCATTAACTGTAACTTAATTTAGTTTAAAAAAAACATTAACGTTTAAATTTTTTGTTTAAATATTTATGTTTCAGAGTTATACATTTTTGAAAAAGTACATTTTTCTCATTTTGTTAACTATATTTAGTTACAACAATGTAGAAGTATTTGTTGTAAATATAACTTTACAAACTTCTATTTTACGTAAAAATCGATTTAATAATTTTTACATACTTGTAAAAGCGGTGAAAGTTAAAGTATATATTTTAAATTAAAAACTTAAAAGAGAAATTTAGTATATTTAGTATTATTTTAAATAACTACATTTCTGACTCATTTAATATTTTAAATAAGTTTCCGGAATCTATTTTATATTTTATTATACGTACGTTTAAAGAATTTCTGAAACACAGAATAATTTGCAGTAAAAGTAGAGTGTCTTAAATTAATTTATTAACTGAAAAATTAAATAACGATTAACAAGATATTTAGTACTTTTAACCAAACCTGTATTTAGCACAAATTGTTTCATTTTATTAAGATTTTTTGCGTTTATCTTTATATAAAGAACATATATAGAATATTTTATCAATCTTTATTGAAGTATGGATCATTAAAAAGAATTATGAAAATTGAGAATTATTGAAAATATTAAAAATATCTCACGCGAATAATTACTAATTCGTTTAAGAGAACCATGCAAATAATATAGGATTGTGCCCGAGATGCCACAAAGCAAAACGCGAAATGTACGGCGATATCCGTTTGTCAAAATCATGTAAAATATGAAAAATATAATTGAATAAATCGTTGAATATTTTTCATACGCGATAGTTGGGTATAATCTAAAAACATCTGGCGAAAAGTTCGGTAGGGGAAGGGGGTCACTGGCGACGAAAAGCGGTGGGACGCGGAGCGAAGGCGAAGGGGGGCAAGGTGCGGTGGTCGATCGTCATCACTTCGGCATTCGCTAGGCGATCTCGGTGGGAGACGCACGTGTTCTCGAGTCGCTCCGCGTGTCGCGGATTAATTAACAGCAATATCTACGAACGCGAATTACATAAGGTTGCCTAAAACTAAGGAGTATATTAAGGATTGAAAAGGATTATAGGTTGTATTGCACTTTTTCCCTTTATTTCTGAGATTCATTACTCACATACGCAGCTCATGAATATTTTAAATATTTCGTGCGTTCGCGGATGTAGGGTAACTAACAATAAAAATGAGATTCTTATTGTTAGATGCATGCTATTATTCTATTTAGTCAAAATTGTTCTATAATTTAAAATAAATTTTTGTATTTATCTTCGTTTAAAAAAAGGTTGACGTATTATTAATCTTTATTTAATTGTACATCACAGAAAAGAGTAATTAAAATTGAGATGTAATATTGGGATGTCAAAATTATTTCACGTGAGCAATTATGTAAGGAAGACCACGCTAATAAGAATCTCTTTTTACTTCTTGCCTTTTGTCAGCATTACATTGTAATTGATACGAAAAATTGTCGAAAATAATCGTCAAATATGTTCCTCGGTATATCGCAATATAATTATGATATCGCATTAAACGATTCGCGCCGTTAAAACTAGAAATAATCGTTTTATTAATCGAAGAACATTAAAAATGGGAAGAATATATTATTTTACTTATTCGTAATATTCGTAATATTCGTTTTATTTCGGCAGTTAGACGGTTGGCGCGACCTTGTGTTGAGGATGGTACGGGGTGGCACGAGCGGCGCGTCATGTTTACGTTTACGCGTAGTTACTGCGCGGTCCCTTACTGCGATTCTTAGAAATAGGTAATCGTGTCGCGTGCGGTTATTTCACATTATTTTTTAAAATCTTATCGCGAAGAATGCTAAATATAATACGAAACGTTGTACCTTATGAATAATTAATCATTCTAGTAATCGTATTACGTGAACATTCATAAAATACAACATTTCTTATTATATCTAGCATTTTTTGCGATTATTATATGTTTCAAAAAGAAATGTGAACAAGAGCGGCACGCGACACGGCCGCATTTGTCTGTATGAACGGTATCACACGAGTCATAAAAAAAGTAACGTTAATAATAATTGAATAATACTCTCATGCAAATAACGCAATTCCTGCTTTCAGAATTAATATAGTTTAATAATTTAATTATTTTTTTGTTTTTGTGCACCTTCCGTTATACGAACCATTTAAAAATTAAACGCAATTCTTTGAAACTATTATTGTCGATATAATAAAAGAAACATTTCTCTTTTTTATTAAACAGCCCATTTCATTGACTTTAATCATATCTTACAGACATCATCTATAAATAAAAGATTCAATCCTTTTAGTTGCTCTAAATTTATTTCGCAATGATAACGAATTGCAGAAGTGTGTTTGATATTCGTTTGTAAAAGTTAACCGGTTGCATAGTAATATAGATAATAGCTATTACATTTTTCAGATTATCTTCCCTCTCACGGGTACACCTTGACGTAGTGGGAGGGCTCAGTACTCAGAGGATATTTATACGAAAAGAACGGTTTTTCTCAAATCTAAAAATTTTCGGATCTGAATGATATATCTAGATAAATTTTTAGATATTGAATAAAATCGTTCTCTTCGTATAAAAATCCAACGGGGAAGCTAACGTACCCTCGTCGCCGCTTTATTTGAAAATGAACGAACCGCAGCCGGTTCGTCGCGTCGCGCGTTTGTTCGGGAGTGTCGTTCAAGTAATCGGACTCAAATTATAGTCCGCGCGCGATTATAGTCTATTATTCGCGAGTGTTTTACGCGAGTGTCCTGTGCGAGAGGATGTCAACCCTATGCTGAGAGGAGGAGGAGGTCTGGGAGAGGCATCGGGCACCGGCGGAGCAACCTTGCGGTAAATATCTTTTTTGCTATTGTAACATCAATATCTTTTTTCTATTTATTCGCTTTATTTTACAATGATTTAAAAGTAATAATTAGAAAAAAAAAGAATTATCTTGAAATTATTTTGAAATTTTATAAATATCTATGTATTTTTAAGATTTTTTTAGAAAATGCCCAGGAAAAAATGTTTCATATATAAAAAATGTTTCATATAAAAAATGTTTATATGTAATTATATATGTAATGTCTATTATATAACATTTTTTCGAGTATTTATATAATTATTCTTATAAATATGTAAGTGAATGGTAAATTAAAAAATTTGATGCTTGTAAAAATATTTTGAAAATTATGTGATTATTTTCAAGAGAATCACGTTTATTAAATATTTTTTTAAATATTACTTGATTTTTTTGCTTTGTTTTAATTTAGATTTTATATTCTTTTTGTTACAGAATCATCGTAGCGACGATGCAGATGAAACTCCGCTGTTGCGCATCAAATTGGTGAGTGATGAATTGATGTTTTTGTTGAGGTAACGGATGCGTGGTGATTTTGTTAATATATCTACAGATGCATATATGCATCAATTTAATAAAAATATACCTGTATATTTTTTATAAATGTATATGTAGCATTCCATGCATCCGTTACCTTAAAGTGGATAAGTTAGAACAGATTAGGATAAATTTAATCCTGGATGCTTCTTCTTATTTTATTGTACATGCACTGTAAAATTTATAATATCATATTACACTCAGTTTAAATTATTTTTAATAATCTTTCGTAAAAGTCGCGATTGTTCTTATTCAATCTCTCATTAATTTAACTAAAACAATAAAGTAGAACTTATTATTTCATTCAAGAAAATTACAATGTTAAAGGCTCAAATTTTGTTTCTAAATTCATATGTTAACACAAATATATTTTATATATGTGTATATATATATATATATGTATATATATATATATATAATAATAAGTAATTTAATCTCAGTTGTATGTAATTCAATTCAATTGATACAAAATAATTCAATCTTAAATATTTCAATTATCTTAAATAATTCAATCTACATATCATAAAAGTTGATTCTATGTAATCGGTTTTTTAAATATGTTTTATATTAAAATATATACAGGACATGTTTGATAATTGTACTGATAATGTTCGTGAGCAGGTAGAGTGGACTAAAATGAGCCGAAAAGTCCTCTACCATTTTGCAATTTTCGCAATAGTAACAAGATATTAATTATTAAATAGTGGCGAATATTGATCTTCAATTTTGATAAAAATTGTTAATTTTCTACTTATAAAGTTCTAAAATTTTTTTTCAGAATTTTTTAATATCGTATTTCCTTAAATGTTGGTAAAAATACTTGCCAATGAAAAAATGTAATACTAAAAAGTTGATAAAAATTTTGAAAAAAATCTTAGAGCTCTATGAGAAGAAAACAAACAATTTTTGCTGTTTTTCTGTAAAATTGATAGTGTGATCAATAGATCATCGCAATAGTAACAAGATTTTAATATTTAATAGTGGCGAATATAGATCTTCAATTTCGGCACTATTTAATAATTAATATCTTTTATTACTATTGCGATGATCTATTGATCGTACTATCAATTTTACAGAAAAACAGCAAAAATTGTTTGTTTTCTTTTCATAGAGCTCTAAGATTTTTTTCAGAATTTTTATCAACTTTTTAGTATTGCATTTTTTCATTGTCAAGTATTTTTATCAACCATGTGATGAAATATGATATTAAAAAATTCTGAAAAAAATGTTAGAACTTTATAAGTAGAAAATTAACAATTTTTGCCGAAATTGAAGATCAATATTCGCCACTATTTAATAATTAATATCTTGTGAGTAAAAATTGTTGAGTAAAAATTTATTGAAAACCAATATTGAGCGATTATTAATATTTTGTTAATTATTGTAAAAATTGCAAAATGATACAAGACTTTTCGACTCAGTTTAGTTTGCTGTACCTACGAACGTTGTTAACAGAATTATCAAACACTTTGTATATTACGTCTTAACGCACTAGAAAGTAAAAACAAAAATTAATAAAGTATTCGTATTTTTTAAATAAATACAGTAAATTAAAAAATATAAAGAATATATGTATATAAAAAGTAATTAGAGTAAATGAAATTGTTTTTTTTTTCTATAGATATTATAATATAGAACAGTATTTGTTACAGTATAATAAGTATAGCTTTATTATTCTTTCTATCTATCTTATTTTCTAATATTCATTCAGGATTAAATTTTATTTAAGTTGGTGCAGAGAAAAGCAATACACGTACACATATATGTATATTATACATACTGTTTTCAAAGATATTCTTTGTATTGCTTCACAATTATTATTTGTATACTTGTTGCTAATAAAATAACAGATATTTTAATGTAGCGCATTTGTCGTATAATTTATTAATCTCGTTTTTTTTATAAAAAATATTTGATGATTGAAAATTGTTACTATAATTTACCTAAAAAGTACTAAATGCACCTACTTTAGCCTAAACTGTTATAATGTATCCATATGTACTAACTGGATTTTATACCAGTCAAATTAATAACATGATGTAAGATCCAATATATATTTTGTCAAGAAATAGAAGAATATTGTTTCGTAATTTCTTTAAAATCGTGTTCAGAGTTTTGCGTCACTTAAAATACTTTATTTCGAAATAATAAATTGTACAAAATATTATTGTAATAATTTCAAAATATAAAAGACACATTTATTGATGCGAGGAAAAATTATCTTTTTTGGATCTCACGTCATTTGTCTGAATTTCTCATCTCCCCATGCTTTGAGATGAGATTCAGCAACGAATCGTTCGAATCGTTAAGAAATTACGTATGGGCCTTATATTTTGTCGGATAATAATCGATGTAGTAATTTTCGGTTTATTTTTAAATTAAAGTTTTGTTGTTTACATTGTAAGATGTATATTAAGGAATTTAGTCTAATTTCATAATATTCAAGATTGATAAAATCATAACTTTGAAAATATCTCACATAGAAAGATTTTTTAAATTTAGATTTATTTTTTACTCAAATACTTACAATTGTTGAATTTCGAATAGATGCGAATAGAGAATAAATGCGAAATTTATTCATATATTAATGAAATTATTATTGATAATTAATATTAATTTAATCACACGCACAATTTTATTAATATGATGGCCCCTTCGCGACGCGTTCGTGTTTCGCGCATCATACAAAAGCGTAAAATCTTACGCTTATTGCCGACGATATTAGTCAGCAGCAAAAAGGAATATTCCTTCTTGTCAATTTCTGGCATATTAAGCAAGAATGTTGACCAAAAGAAAGATGAGAATCTGAACAAAGTAGGTTGTGTAACATCAATCTAAGTTTATGTAAGATACATAAAGATAAACTCTGAATATTCGGGAGGGTAACTCGCTCGCAAATTGCGATTTCTTATATTGTTTATTTAAAATACAAAATTATCCAACAAATAACAGGGCTAGTGAAAGCCAGTACTGATAATCAAGTGCAAGTTTTGTAGATTTTTTTTAATTTACAAAATTTGCGCGTGATTATCCGCGCTGACTCTTATTAGCCCTGTTATTTATTAATTTTTTTGTATTTTAAAGATAGAAAGTCTGTTTTAATTATTATGATTTATTGCTCATTTATTTAATATTATCGCGATTAGATTATTCCGGTCAATTTATCAGTACGCGATAGGACATGATTAGGCATTAGCTGCCCTGTTCAACAAAGAAAGCGCAGCTTTACAACTATTGTAAAATTCTTCAAAATGATTGATTTATTTAAGTCCATAAGAAACCTGAAGCAAGAACCACTCGTATTGGAGAATTTTACATCATTTGCAAAGCTGCTTTTTCTGCTGGACGCAGCTATTAACGTATTCACAGTGTTAATATTCATTTATAAAGTAATGTAGGTAGCAATACGGGAGATAAGTATACGCGAATAAGCATGAATAAATTAAAATACAGGTAGGCAGGATGATAAGTGTGGGTCCCTAAGATAGGGACAATAAGTATGGATAGGTAGGAATAAATAGGGATTTTAAATTAAAAAATTAAATTGTTACAAATTAAAAACGCTTAAATACATTTCACGATCGGTTAATTAAATTTTATTTTACAATAAAAAAAAATATATATATATATATATATATATATATAATTAAATTAATAAATATCATAACATTAAATCGAACCATTAAACTATACAATATGTTGGTAGGAATACATAGGCATCATATGTACATACTTGATAATTGGAAAGGAGGATTAAAAATTGAATAAAATTATAAATTAATTTTAAATCTTATTTAATTATCAGTATCCTGTTCCGTTTATCAAATATAAAAATAAACCAGATTAATTTCAAATTTCATTGAATTTTCAATTCCCCTGAAATTTTACTTTTTAAAATTCTATACATGTTATGTAATGCGTTTTGATATTGTGTAGTTAAGTTTTAGATATTGTACATAAATGTATGTATTATATAATGATATTAGATGTGTAATATAAAATTTATCTCAACTATGTCCAGATAAATGCTATCATATTTATATATATTTTATAATTTGCTCAATAATTACTAATAAATTATATATTTTTGCCTTTTAGTTGACAAGTGGCGTAAATTCAAAATTAGGAAGAATGCTATAAAAATAGAAAGTATTAAGAATGTTTGTTTTATTTATCAATTTAATTTACTTTTATTTTGTTTTTATATTCATAAAAAATAAAAATTAATTTTACATCATAACTAAAGTGACCGTAAAAGAAGTTAGACTTAAATCATTATTTTAGTTTTTTTTACGGTCACTTTATTTATGATGTAAAATTGATTTTTTTATGAAAAACAAAAAAAAAGTAAATTAAATTGATAGATAAAAGAAATATTCTTTTTACTTTTATAATAAATGAATTTTTCCTAATTTTGAACTTATGCCACTTGCCCAAGGAGTTCATTCATTGGAATGTATATATATTTAATATCTATTCAATACAGACAGCATTTATCTTGTCGTAGTAAATCTTTTTTGCTTCATTTTTTATGTAAATTATAATATGGAATCGGCAAAACATATGATAATAAAAATTGTGTATTGATTCAACAAATTTGATAAATATTTAATTATGAAATTTTTTTTTAGTTTGGATTTTATTTTAAATATCAAAAAGTCATTAATAATATTAAGTAAATAATATTTATAATTAAAAATTTGATATGTGACAGAATAATGTGTTGTCGATTTTTCTTTGTATTTAGTGTACAAATTTATTAAATAAAGATTGAAGCTTTGACTGAAGCATTGGTTAAACATTAACTTCTTGTTCGCGAAATTTTTGATGTTACATTTTTAACATTATAAAGAACTAATCACTTTAATGATTAGTTCTTTATATGCAAGGGTCATCTCATCGCTGTCAGATAGATGCCAAGGAATGCTTGATTTGTACCGCAATAAGAAGTCGAAACTATTTTCATTATAGAGAGTTTTTCTTCGTCGCTTTTCATAAAGTCCTTTTGCAAAGTCTAAGTGCCCCGTTGGAAATTCTTATTACAGAATCAAAATTAGTCCAGGATTTTCTGAGCAGTTTTAATAGAAAGTAATAATTTTTGCAATGAGTTAATGACAATTATTATATATTTTAAAATCACGTTGTAACATTAATTCAATTGTATATTTTGAGATATAATTTTCACTGCTTTCTTAGTTTTAATAAATGTTCTCCCATTAGTAATAATGCTAGTAACAGTCTTAACTTGTCCTAACTTGTCTTAATGGCAATAAGACTTTAATTTATATGATATTTATATGGATTTGTTTGAATCCATATTATTAAATAAATGAATTCAAGTTTTGTATAAATAATTGGCTTGTTTTTTAATGAATATTTTAACAAAAATATAGTTACGAATATATATATTTAATTCTCTGATTGTTTTAAAAATTTTTTTTAGGTATTGGACATCCCGCCATTCTAGGATATTATTAATTATTTTAGTAATAGCAATTTATATGTATACGTATATATAAATATTTATATATATGTATACACTTTTCTAAAATAAAATACATGCGTGCGCGTAAATTATGAGATTATTATATTCAACAAATTTTGATATTTGTCATTTTAGATAATTTTACCATGTGCAAAATGCTTTATATTCTTTTGATAATATTATCATAAATACATGAATTAAAAATGTTTGGATACAAAAAATAAATTCGAGATGAGTCGACTGAGTACCCTCATATTAGCGGGATATTAACAATTAAAATTTGTGAAAAATAGAAAAAAATATAGGAAATTATTAGAGTTATGTAATAGATTTTTTAGTATAAAATAGTTCTTAAAGTCCCACTATTATCGGGTTCGGCTCGTCTCAGTTGGTACCCGAGAAACTTTTGTATCCATACATAAAAAAATTACAATAACGCTTGTGTTTTATTATTATTAAATATATTTATTCGTAATCACTATTCCATAAGAAAATCATTTTATTCATTCTTTTTTAATAAAAGATGATTTTTAGTAATAACACTTTTATGAATTTTAATGAAATTTAGAACATATTTTCTCACGGTATGTGACTTTTAATATTAAATATTCTTTTTATATTATATTAAAGGTGCGATAAAAATGGTAATTGTAATTGATATTCTGTCAAAATTATTACTATCGTAAGCGATCTGGAAAAATCGAGATTCACATCTTTCTGTAATAAGAGCATTGATTTGACGGATCATTTAATAAACTTTTCTTTGCTGGATTTTATGAACTTGACGTAGAATCAAAATATGTTAAGTTCGCTCTCTACTATGAAGAGTTCTTTATAGCGGATAATAATCGTAAACCATTAGGCGGAGGGATCTTGATGTGGTCAAATTGTTTGGTCAGTTGAACGATTAATGTTTGTTTTCAATGTAGATTAACTTTAATCTCGGTCTTCAATTTACTCTTTGTCTTTTTCTTTAGAATTAGAAAAAGACGAAGAGTAAATTGAATTATGTTGAGATTAAAGTTAACCTACGTTGGAAATGTGCATAAGAGATAAATATATTATTGACTTTTTTATTCGCCTTATTGCTCGTGTTAGATAAAATTTAATAAATCTTATAATTGCGAGTTATTAATTAAAGTTATATGTGATCTAATTTAGCGGTGTTATCATACATTTATAAAATAATGTTGGTAGGAATGTATTTAAAAACAAACTGTCGACAAAAGTGAGACTGGCAAATGTAGGCAATCGATTTGTAGGCAAAAGGAGGCATCTCCATCAGGAGCACTGCAAAAAAATGGATATTTGTTATGTAGTTGACATTTACTTCTTGAGACAATATTAGTATCTAATTTAGATAAAAAGAGAGTTACTTAAAATTTAGATAAAATAATTACATATATTCTCTAAAGATTTTAGCAAAAATAAATTTGTATAAAATTTTAAAGTAATTTTTAAGTAACTCTCTTTTTATTTAAATTAGATAATACAATAAAGAATAATATTTAAAAAGTTATGCAATTTTATTAGCGAAATACATTAAAATAATTAGACATAAAAATAAATTAAAGATAAATTAAAGGTACACTTACTTGCAAAAACGAACTACTAAATTATTAGAAATTCGTTTGTTTTATGAGTGAGTATACTTACAAAGATAAGAGGACCGTCGATAAAATTAGTGGGGTTGATGGAGGGCCTCTATAGCTCGTTTTTGCTAAATTATACCTTAAATGTACAATATATATATTTAGAAGAGATTGAATTTATTAAAAGTCTCTATAATTGTTAGTAACACATACTAGTAATTATAGTCGGCATGCTTCTGTCCTGAGGATTTAAAAATGATTATTTACAGTACAGAGACGAACCACATTTATTTTTTACGATACGATTTTATCGATAGTGTCAGAAAATGTATATAGTCACGTAGTTCCCAAAATGAAAATAGATGTACGGGCGATTTCGATTGTAACAGGAAAAAGACCGGCATTGTCTCTCTCAGGTTTCTCTCTGATACACACAATGCAATAAGATAAAGTGAAACAGATGTATATGTATATTATTACACTGGTTCAGAGTGCAGCAATAAAAAACAGACCTGTTAACAATGACTACAATGAGACTCCGGACTCCGAGTATAAGAATAAAAATGTGCTTTCTACACATATTCCGTAAGCAGTTACTGAATTAAATAAAATAGCAATCGCTTCAGATTCATGCAGTGTATTTTTATTAACATAAGAAATGTACCAACAAAATTGTAATTATCTAATGTAAAATATTTTCTGCAAAAATATTTTCTTGTAATATGGGAAAGCACATTCTCTACATTCTTTGGAGTGGAGTTCTCACTTTAAATAGTGAGAATTGAGCCAGTCTTATAAAAGAATAGCTCATTTTTCAATATTTAAAAATAGGATTTCATTTTTTTTTCGGAGATTTATTTTAAAAGTTTTAGACTTTTTATTTATAAAGAATATATCACTGTTGGACTTTTATTTTATAATTTTATTGAGTAAATATACAGTATAACGTATCCATCTCCGATTTTTCTATAATTTTGTATAAATTTGTGTATTTCCACGCGTAGCTGAATATATTCTGAGAAAGAAAATTATCACATATAGTTCCGTTTTTTTTTAAATTAAATTTCGAAGCTTTTTGATGTAATTAGGAAATTAGATAATTAGAAAAATGATAATTATAAATGATATTTATTTATAATTTTAAAGAAATGTTAGATTTAAATTTCAATCCACGTAAAAAGAGTTAAAAAGGTACATTTTTAATCATAAGCTATACTTTTATACAGAAAAGCTAATTTTTATTTTTAATTAATTAAAGCAGAGAATGTTTGTTTTATTTAAAAAAAAAATGAAGGTATAAATTTTAAATCACAATTATTCTCTGCTATAATTTAAATTATATAAAAGATTAATTTTTAATTACATTTTTAATTAATTAAACCAGATAATCTTTTAATCTATTTTCCTGCATTAGAACTCTCTTTCTCACTTTCGATAAATATAAAACATCTCATTTAAACATTCTCACTATTTATTAACTTATTTAGTGCCAATGAATGTTAAATAAATTATTTCTTTGAATCATAAAGTACAGTTTATGCAATTTATAGTCAGGAAACAAATTTATTACAAAATTAGTTTTGGATTAAAGTATCATCGATCATATTAATAAGAAATATCATTAGATTATAATTTTAATTTCTGAGATATTTTGATCGAAAGTTGACGAAGAATTTCAAATAAGTTATTTAATTTGATCATTAGTGTTCGCAACGATCTCTAAAAAGCTCTGAAAAAGTGCTTATGTACACTTAGCGCTTTTTAACGCTTTTTAGGCACACGCTATGTGTTATTTGAGTTCGTGCATATCATTTTATTCTTGTTCAATATTTAATAAGTAAGGATAAAAAATGATGCTTATGAGTATTGTAAACGCCAAGTAGAATAAATTCCTTTGCGCGCGCTGTAACGTTCATAAAATAATAATCATACATCACTCTTTTAGATTAAAATTTTATCTATCTTTTGAAGAGAGATGTTGGAGTGACGGCCGAATGGCCGTGATCGATGTTCATAGTACAGATTTTTTAAATTCCAAATTTTTTTAAAATTAGGAACACTAATAAAATGACGAAAATGACTAACTTACCAGTGGTTTTCAACTAAATCTATAAGGAGCTCTAGGAATCATAAAATCTTTACTTCTTCTATCGTCTCTGTTATATTAATTTTATTTTGAGCAATCATATTATCTATTATTCCACCAATTAAATTATAATGCATTCTAAAAAGATTTTATCTATCAAGTTAATATTTGATGAACAACAAAAATGAAATAATTTTAGGCATTTGATTAATTAATCAAAGCTTGATTGGTTTATTAGCAGAGAAAAATCTGACAATTTGATACCACACAAGAATATTAATTTTTAATTATAGTAAACAGTTAACTATCGATTTTTAATAAATTTATTTTTATTTAATTAAAAAATATAGATATTTATTACTATATATAATATATCTAATAGATATATGAAGAAAATCTGCACTGTATATGTGTGCGTGTGCGCGCGCGTGTGTGTATGCAAAGTTCTTTGTATCATCTAAATCTACAAGTTAAAAATGTAAAAAAGCCCGTCAGAGCCTACATCAGTTGTTCAGATGCATAGAAAATTCTTTATTTTCATGTGAATGTAACAGAACGAATAAAATGTATGTTTCAATCTTTCAATTCGGGATTTTATCAGTATAAAAAATTCAGACAAATGATTTTAATAATTCTCTAATTTTTCGTTTTCGTGTTTCTTTTGAATGACTATACAGCAAATCTGACAATCTGATGAGCGATGTGTTTCTATCAAGTGACGCAATATATATGACTTCGGTTTTACTTTATATAAATTTTTATATTATTATTGTATAAGTTAATAATTTTGAGATTCATAACTAATTTGGCAGTTGGATAAAGAACGAACTAAATTGTCGGAAATCATCAATTTGGAATTTGCGTTATTTAACTTCGATTTATATATTATATAAATGTTAATAAGGACCTGAATTGAAGGATTGAAATATTTTCGTTGTGTTATATTCACATAAAATAAACAATTTTCTGTGCATCTGAACAGTTAATGTAGGCTCTGATGGGTTTTTTTACATTTTTAACTGATACATTCTTTCGAGCCTCATTTTATATATGTGTAAATCTACAAATTCATGATTGCTCTTTTTATAGCCTTCTCCTTATTTCTTCTGATTTTCTTCTTATGTTCAATATTCTTAGTGGCGTCTCTGAAGAATTTTATTCCTTCTTGTTCCTCAAAAATGCGTTGCAAATACATCATACCATGCAAATTAAGGCCAATAGTATCCTGAAAACCAGTGTTCATTAATTCGTCAGATAAAGAATAGTCTTATAAATAATATATGCAGTCAATAAATAAACTTTCATTACTCTTAAAACAGAAATTTTTTCTACAGCGAGTTTCTTCACAATTTCCAACGTAGGCAAAAGATTTTGATTGGCCACTATAGGACCATGATGTGCTTGTATTAAGCAAAGAGCTAATCTGGCTAATAACTCGGTATGATAATTATTTTTTAACAAATTAGGAAGTCTCTGAAGAATATCACAGGCAGCAGAAAATGGTAATAATAATAATGTCTCCTCCAATTCACTAAAACATAAGATCTCTGTTATATTTTCCACTTTTACGTGAAGTTTTGTTGTTTTGATGCTTATTATTATTCCATTGCATTATTTTACCTTGCCCTAACTCGTTTAAAAATTTCCAATAAGAAGTCTTCCGTGTTCGTACAATTGTAAGCCTGCATCAGCAGGGGAAGAGGTGGTGCTTTGTCAGTAGGAATAGTTTTACTCAATTCTGTCTCATATTGATTGGATATTTCCAAGCATTCCAATATCAATTCAGCCTGATGAAAAAAACATATCGTACAGAAATATTTTAATACTTTCTATGTTGTAAATTATATATTTTTTAATAATTCAACTTACGGCCTTCTCACTGCTAACAGTCTTTTTAGAAGGTAATGCTTGTTGCTTCTGTCCTAATACTGCAGTACTTTCCCCAGTAATTAATTCATTTTCTTGTTGTTCTCTTTCTTCTTCTGCTACGTCTTGTAATACTAAGGGTTCGCGAGTCTTCTCATACAATCTAACTACTCCATCGGAACCACATGATGCAACGTAAGCCCCGTTTGGTGAAACGCAACAATTCCAACTTTCTCCAAAATGACTCTATAAAGATCATGGAAAATACTGTAATTAAACTACCGATACGCCAATTTTTTATTTAATAAAACACGCTACTTGTAATGTGATGATTTTTTTATATATGTCGGCGTCCCATTGTTTAATTTTGCCGTCTTTACCAGAAGTAAAGAAATAATGAGTTCCAGGCACGAATGAAAGACCTGTAACAGAATCATCATGCGCAAATATGGACCTGCGACAATCGCCGTAATCCAAACCCCAGATCTTGATATTACGATCTTGAGAACCGGTTGCTATGAGTGTGGAGTCGCTAGATATATCCATGCATAGTACTGGTAGCTCGTGTCCATAAAGCGACAGAAAGAACTATAATAAAAATATAAAACAATAAAAGATAATATTTAAGATATAAATGATGTATTCCAAAACAGTTATGATACCTTAAATGTATCCAAGAAGAAGATTTTAATGGTAGAGTTCAATAGAGAAACAGCTAAAAATCTATTATTCGGACTTATTCTTACACACAGTACACTTTCTTCGAGCTTAAGCGTTCTTACGTGCAAGACAGAAAGAACTTTAGCTTTTATCTGATTGTCAGAATCTTGAATAAGTTCAAAATTCCAAAATTTCACCGTTTGATCACCACCACCGCTGGCAACTCCTTTCTATTTGTATAAACATATTAATGAGCTTTAGATTTTAATAACGATTGTTAGGATATTTTTCTTAAAAGTTATTACCAAGTCGGGAAATAATGTTATGCTCGAAAGCTCTTTGGAATGTGCCGATATTTCTTCCAAGATATCACCAGATGAAATGTCAATAATAAGCATTTTTCCATCCTTTAAACCAACAATTAAATGCCTGTCACCTGGCACGAATGTTATCGTCAGTGCATAACCACACTGCACTGTGCGTAAAGATGATAATGTTGGTCTAAAAATTATATTTGTTAAAAAAAATCTCTAAGATATATTTATTTATTAAAATGTATATTTCATAAGATACCTTACCTATTCCATAATTTGACAGAATCTCCGCTAGCGGTAGCAAATGCCAAATTATCGGAACTAAAACAGATAGCTCGAACATCTGTACGATGTCCATGTGCCGTTATTGAACGCAAATGCTTTACTTCCTGATTTTTTTCATCCATAAACAAAGAATGTAATTCAATCGAATTGTTATTGATTCCAACACACACCTACACAGAATAGGCAAAATAAAATATAACACAAATTTTCAGTGATTTAATACAAATTTGTCTTATGCTGTTACTAACTCTCAGTTCATTTCCTCTGCCTATTACTAAATCAAGTCCTTTTGTTTTGCCAGATACTCGAATAACAGGCAATCGTTGTATCTCATCCTTTAGAGATGGTGTAGTAGGTAGCTCTTTCTCTGCGGCGTTTTCTTCTCTAGTATAACACAAGATACATATATTTCAAACATATATTTAAATTTTTTAAAGAATAAATAAAAAATTTTTTTTCTGCTGAAACTCACTTCTGAGCCTTTCGTCTTTCTTTCTTCAATCTTTTTGTAAATCTATTTTTTATTATATCTTCAGACAGTAGATAAAATAATTCTATGGAATTTCCCACTCCATGGCATCCAAGAACTTTGCATGTGGAATCAACTTCTAACGAAACAACTCGACCTCTCGTGGTTCTTAATATGCTTCCAGCTTTTTCACATTTTATAGGATATTTCTATAAAAATACAATGGATATATAATTATATGTACTATTTAAAAAATTATTACATAAAGAGGACAAATGGCATCATGAATCGAATATAATATAAATTGCATACCATATCTGTATCCACACTTTCCTCATTTTCTTCGTTGGTATCTATTGTACCAACAGCATTATCCAATTCAATATTCCTGTCATTAAGAAATGTTATTTTCCAAACACGTAGTTCCATATCATTACATCCTGTTATTAAATAATGATCGTCATTCATTAAGACGAAACTCCACACCTGTATCAACATTGAATCAATACTACAATCATCTGAAATGTAAATAACAAATAAGAACATAATTAAGCTTACTTCTGATTTATGTCCAACAAGGGTTTTAAAATTATGTTCCGTGTCTAGATCCCAAAACTTCACAAATGTATCTTTGCTTGCACTAATAATAATGTTATGCTCCTTCATGAATATCAACTTGGTTATAACACCTTTATGTCCATTTAATCGACATATTCCAGTTTCTGCCACAACGTCCCAAACAATAATATCTGTATCCTGTTGCATAAAGAAAAAATATAAACACTTATAATTTTAAGATAGGAAACAAGATCGTTTATATTAAATAACATTACAATCCGAAGCGCCACTACGGTCTAAGTATTAAGATGTTGAACTAATATATATATTATTCAAACGAATGAATTAATTTCAGAAATAATAATTACGTGTCGATATGGTAATTTGGGGAATTTTGGGGGGATTATTACATTTCAGATTAATTGCGTTAATGTCGACAACCATATCGACACGTAATTATTATTTCTGAAATTAATTCATTCGTTTGAATAATATATATATTAGTTCAACATCTTAATACTTAGACCGTAGTGGCGCTTCGGATTGTAATGTTACTTATAATTTTGCTCTGTCTGTAAAAGATTCTAACCTTCGAACCAGTGGCTAATCTATGTCCTAATACATCATATGCCAAGGTTGTTATTTCAGATTTATGTCCCACAAATATGCTAATATTTTCACCAGTACTTAAATCAAAGGTTTTTACTGTGCCATCTGCGTAACCAACTGCGATATGTTTTTTATCAGGTGATGCAGCCAGACATGTTACACATACCTTTTCTCCAGATAATACTTGTGCCTAAAATTAATATTACAATCACAGAATATAAAAATATCAAACATAAAATATAAAAATATCAATCATAAAATATAAAAATATCAAACCTATTAAGTTCCTTCATCCTTCAATTTACCTTTTCTCCAAGTCGCAGATCCCAAATGTATACATGTTCACATGCAGCAGCAGCTACAAATCTACCTTCTTGACCATCCAACTTTACAAAGACAATATTACATCGAGGACTCGCAATTATATTTGCATTACCTGCTGGTACATATTTTAAATACTGCTTGGTCAGGCCCATCTTACAGTTTGTCTATAGTCTGAAGAAAATAATCAAGTAGAATATATAATAAGAATATATATATACTTCACACATAATAAGAATTTGTGAAAGTAAACTTATTAGTAAAGGGTTAGAAAGCAGCAATATTCAAACTCATTAAGAAAGGTCAGGGATAAAATCAGTTACTTAAAATTTAATTTAGTTATTTTAATTTAAATAATTTCGTATGATATTAAAAAGTTAGGAAAAATAATCTGAAAATAACATAGAATTTGAATATCACATATATCACATAATATAAATATCATAAAAAATCATTACATATATGGGCCACTGATAATTGTTTAGAACATATAGGTTACAATCGTGGTTTACTTAGAATTCAAACGCACGTGTACTCTTAGCCATGGATCATAGAATTTCAAGACGGCAAAGCAGTTAGACATGCTTGTCGAGCAAATGAGCATAATAATTGGTTCTTATCTATGAATCTAACCAATCATGTTTAATTGATTAGTGAACAGGGAGTCAATTATTATACAATATTTTCAAACAAGGTGAAAATTACAAAAGCGAACAAATTTACTAGATGTTGCTCAATGAAATTATCAGTATTCTAATAAATTCGCTCACTTTTATAATTTTCATCTTATTTCGAGATACAGAATCGATCCTCAGATCTAGCCGCTTTATCGACTTAAACACATTCATTCTTATTCTCTTCCCTTAAGCCGATCTGAATTGCTTTAGGTCTACGTAATTTAACAGAAATGAAAATAATAGTAAACTTATCCATAACCTCGCAATAAAGTGAATTTCAATCGATTAAAATTCGCCTTAAGCCGATTTTACATTGGCTGCATTCAGCAGAACAGTTTTGCAACCGTTTTATGCTCTGCTGAGATTGGACCATGATCTAAAAGCATAACCCAATTAACGCGAAGAAAACTTCCAACAATTGCAAAATAAACGTTCTGCTGAACGCAACCATTAGTTGCAAGCCGATCGCAAGTTTATTGCCAATATGAAGTGTTGATTCCAAGATGCAAGCTTCGGAGATTTGGCTGTCGCAACTTGCGATCGGCTTGCAATTAATGTAAAACCGGCTTTAGGATGAAATCATATAGATGCGGAATAGAAAATGCGTCATTGGAACAACCACTCGGCGCTATTCTACATTTGATGTTGCGAAATAGCGAGTGCATCAGTGTTCTTGTAATAAACCGTCGTATTTTGAGGAGTTAAAATAATTTGATGCTGATTGGATGATGGAATTGCGTAATGAGACGAATAAAGCAAAATGACAAAATTTGAGTGCATAAATATGGAAATCAAAAAAACAATGATGCATTATGCGATTTCAGTGTGCCCTTTTCCGCACTTTTCCACGCCAGTTTTGTGTGCTACGTTCACACGATGTGGAAAAATGATAGTAAATGCGTTAAAGCAGTTCAAAAAATTGTTATGAGATTGTAAATACTAATTGTAAAAATTAAATACTACAACAGTGATAATTGTTTTTACAATTTGAAAAATTATATACCATTTTAATAAGCAAATTATTAACATGAAGTTAGTAGGTTTTAAATTATATTCATGCTGGGTACATCTTTGACGCAGAGGAACATAGCACACAAAACTTGCGTGATGGAAAGTGCGGAATAATACTGATCGATTGCTTCAATGATGCATTCTGTATTCCGCAATCTTATTCCGAATCGTGTGATTTCACTCTTAGAGATTACATAGATCTGAAGTGATATCCTGATTGGCTTAAGTTCACATCTTAAAGTTACTGTTACAGTAACTACGAAATTTTTCTGCAGCAGCCTTTATCTTCTCCACGAAAAATGTTTCTATTGAGCAAATAATCGATTCTTAAATCATCGATCGATAATTTCCTATTTTTAATGACAATGCATAAGTACTACCATAAATCTATAAATACTTTCAAATTCTTATCATTCATCAGTTTAAAGTAGGACAGTGTATAAATAGGTACAAAATATTATATATAGATTACTACAAAAAAGTTCATAGAACTTTGATATTTATAATTGTGTTTTTTATACACACACATATATATATATATATATATATATATATATATATATATTTTAATATGTTTAAACAATTTGCAATTCGTGGTTTGAGAACAAGCTCTTATATAAAGCTAGTGAAACCATACAGTAAATCTACACAGCATGAAGTTAAAGAAATAGAAATTCCAGTACCTTGGGGCAAAGTGGCTGGTATATACAATTTTTTTCCTGCAAGTATGATTCATATTATAAACAAAAATTTTATTTTAGGTAAATTATGGGGATCGCAAAATAAACAACCTATTCTGGCTTTGCATGGTTGGCAAGATAATGCTGCATCATTTGATAACATAGCACCACTTATCATGAAAAATACACCTGTTCTGGCAATCGATTTACCTGGACATGGTCTATCTTCATGGCTACCACCAGGATTTATGTATAATGAATTGATATACTTTTTGTTAGTTAAAAGAATTAAAAGATATTTTGGATGGGAAAAAATAAAAGTAATGGCGCATTCCTTAAATGCAATGACAATATATTGGTATGCTGCGACTTTTCCAACAGAGCTACAATATGTTATAGCTTTGGATTTTTTCAAATTTATTTCTATTAGTACAGACACGCATACTTCTATGTTTAGAAATGCAGTTGATACATTTTTTAAACTCGAGGAAAGTTATGTTCAATTAAGTTACACGCAAAGTGAGATTATGAAAAAGATATCTACAGGAATATATATAAATTTGGATGAATCATCAATTAAAATACTTATGACTAGAGGTATCACGCAAAAAGAGGATGGAATGTATATTATAAACAGAGATCCTAGAATGCGAGTTATACCCATCCATAGTATGTTTTCGTCAGAGCAAGTAGAAGAGTACGCAAAGTTTATAACATGCCCATATTTAATAATCAAAGGAGACATTAATTTTTATGGTGAGGATCAAGAACTCTTTTATAAGACGCTGGAAATAATGAGAGCAACTAATGACACAGTACAATATGAGATTCTGTCAGCAACACATCATCTTCATCTCACACATCCAAAAGATACAGCAGCAATTATTAATCCCTTTTTAGAAAAGTATGATTAACTATCCATACGCTCTCAAAACACAAGTATAATTTTATCGCGTTAATTATAATGGATATAATATTAATTTGTATTTCTACACGGACTTCAATTTTTGTTACTTGTTTATCGACAGTGATCTAGTCTTATTGAAACATCTGTAATTGATGTTGGCAATTGATATACGGAGTGGGGGTAAAAAGTTGGTTCAATGCTTTGATTCACTGCATATATATATATATATATATATATATATATATATATATGTATATATGTAATATTTAAATTACATTCAACTATGTCGGCTCTCATTGGTATTATTTTTACCTTTAATTTTAAGGAAAAACTATGTTATTCTGTGAACATCAATATCATATTATATTGTGCATACAGAGGACTCTAAATTCATATATTTCTATCTATATTGAATATAAATATGAATTATTTTATAAGAAATATATAGGTTATTATAATAAATTCTATTTTGCATTTTTGTAAGCTTTGCATTGTTCAATAATCAAACCATATAGGAGGCATGTATTTAAATACTTTTATTTAAAATACAGTTTTTTCAATACAAGCGTATTTTATATTTTGTATTTAAAATTGAAAGATTTAGTTTTATGTATTTTACAAAATTAAGAAAATATATATTACGGCTCAATATTTTTTAACAGCCCTCTTCAATGAATATTATAAAATTTACATATTATTATCGTGTATAAATTATTACATGTTCCATAAGCCTTTAGTAAGTTTAATTATTTAATGGTCCCGATGTTGAACTCAACATAAATTGTCCTAGTACGATCCTTGTTTGACAAAATTTACAATTTTTTCGAAAGCGACATTCCAGAATTATCAGTTGGATGATCATATAATGATTATCATTGTGATAACGATTTATCGATTCTTCTATGAAAATTGTCTGACATTTCGTAAACAACTATTTTACATCGATAGAATTATTAATTATTAATTATTAATATTGCACCTGTTTGGTCTATATTTTTGGATCTATTGGAATATGCCAATTAGATGCAAGAGCTTACGGAACGCTCAATGAGCTCTCACATCTTTGGTCTATATTTTTAGATCTAACGGAATATGTCAATTAGGGGTTTGTTCGCGTAGCATGCTCTAACTCCTACTTCCTCCAACCGTAGCTCTTACTCACTCAAACGCGCTCGTTAAATTAGGAGCACAGACTTATGCATAATGTATAGTGTATAAAGGAATCATCCAATCAAAATTTTCCTTTTTCATGAAGTAGGAAGATTTTGATTGATTGACTTGTTTATGCAATATGTATTATATATTATGCGTTATGCAAAAGCTGTGTCGCGGTCCTTATGGTATATCCACTTATACATAAAGAAAATTAGTCAATCACATTTCACGTGCGCCTTCATAGGAGAAATGCGATTGGATAATTTTTTTATGCGTACGTTTAGGCGACTATGCAAGTTTGTGTAGATATACTCTTAGAGTCAGCAGGAGCTATAATATTGGGTCATCTAAAAAGTATCCGCGGTATTTTGTCACTAGATATACGACCATCAACATACATCTAGTGACAAAAAACCGCGGATACTTTTTAGATGACCCAATATTAATAGATGCGTTCAAGTCGACAAAGCGACTAGATCCTGCTCATCAAGCAACTAAACATGATTGGCAGCGTTCAACAGAGAAAACAGTTTTGCAACTGTGTGAAATTCTTCAATATAATTGGTTTATTTAGATCTATAAAGAATCAAAAGCAACCAATCGTATTGAACAATTTTTCACATTTGCAAAGCATTGTTTTTCTGCTGAACGCAATCATTGATTGGATCCACAAATAAGAACAAATCATACTCATTCGCTTAACAAGCATGCTTAGCTGCTTTGCCGACTTGAACTTGCTCATTGTTTTATTAAAATTATTTATTTAAAACATTTGTGTTGATTTTATTTCATGTTGTTACATATTTATGAACATTGAATTAAATAAAATTTATATTATATACATATTTTTGTGTATATTGATTGTAAATTAATAATAATTTAATTTAATTTGTAATAATTTGTATTAATGGTATTTTTTATTGCAAATAAAAATAGTAGACAAATCATTAAACAATACTGTTATATTATATTAAATTTAGTATTTATAAATGTTTATAAAATAATCATCAAACAATTCCATAGATATATAATAGAATTATAAGCTTTTAAAAATTAAATATTTACAGAAGAAGTGGAATGACGCATTACATAACACAATTTATTATTTTATTTATTACAAAGGAACTGTAGAAAGGAGTTACATAGTAATTATATGTACAAATAGCACAAGAGACAGTCAAACTTTCACCAGAATCATTCACTCATGTTCAAATGCCATGTGTATTAATGAAGTCTGAATGTTTATTTTGTTGAACAATGAATAAAAGGCACTGGCAAGAATTGCTTCTCTTGTTTTTTTCCAATGTACAACTCTCATTCTTTCATGCATCAACATGTCAGCAAAATTTATTTACACACTTAAATCTAATATCAAAGAGTAACCACTGTGTTACTTTAAGATGTATTTCATATCTTTTACAAGCAGAAAATCTTTTAAGTGGTTAAATAATCGTCGAACGTCAAATATTACGCAAACACTGGAAAATGCTCAATTTTTTTCTGAATTGATCTATCGTCAACATTTTGATAAAATGCGAACAAGTATACGATTTCCTTTTATATTGACAAGATAGCATAATTATGTTTGCTCTTTCGCGTTTATAAATATTATAAAATAGTGTTTCTAACACGAATTTATAACTCTCTTAGCTATTGCTATTGTAAATCTCGTAATGTTATTAATAGTAATTGGCGTAATGGTAATTGTGTCGTTACGATTTTTTGTGTCGCTCCACGTCCAAAAATTGTATGGGAAGCATATATAAAGCATATCCAGATTGGTCTCTATTATCAGTACCGTTCACATATAAAAGTCTTCAAAGTATTCTCATGACGGAAAACACAAGTTATCTATTATGCTGCGGTTGCGGCTCTGCGACCTGCTCTCTATTGTGAACCGGTTGTGTCAATGTATTTTGAAACCACATCATCCAGTTGCTCAGATAATGGCCGTCCAATTGATTTTCAGGATTGTCCCTTATCTGCACATCGTTCAATTCTTGAAAATTGCGAACGGTTTGGAGTTCCGTAAAATTATTGTTCACCGAATGGCCCCCATGCATCCTTACCTCCCTCTTTCTAAGGGCATCCTTTACTAACCTTTGCCTACGCTCCTCTTCCGTTTCGATGGCGGATCTCGTGAATCTCATTTCCCTGGCTCTCAGTGCGTCCCTTCGTAATCTTTCCTTCCTTTCCTCCTCTGTTTCTTTAGCATATTGATTCAATCGGGCCTCTCGTCTCTTTGCTGACTCTTTATTCAATCTTTCCCTTCTCTGTTCTGGTGTTTCGTTTGCGTACAATGACAATCTCTTAATTCTCCTTCTCTCGGCCTCGCGATCCAGTCGCTTTCTCCTATCTTCCGGTGTCTCATTGTACATTCTGTATTCTCTTTTTCTTGCTGCTTCAGCGTCGAGTCGTTTTCTCCGTTGCTCCGGCGTCTCGTAATACATTCTCATCTCGCGTCTCTTCGCCGCTTCCTTTGCCAATCTCTGCAAACGTTGCTCCTCGCTCTCTTGCTCGTATAACTTTTTCCGTTTCTCTCTCATACACTCAGCCTTTTTTCTCAATCTTTCCCTGTAGTCTTGATGATGCGCGGCGGACTTTAGCCTGACGTGTTTCTTTGATCTTCTGGATACTTTAATCTTTTCCTGTTCAAGACTATCTTTATCATCTGTTAATTGGCTCTTACGTTTTGCTAGCGCGATCACATCGCTGGTGTCGACATCAACGGGAATTTGTATGTTCTGTTTAGCATCCTTTAAGATCCTCAGTCGTATATTGGCGTCGTTATTGCCATCGCATAACCATTCTGCAGTGTACAATGTACCGTGATCCTCATCATCTTCTTTTTTTATATTGATGTTGAGCCCGTCTAAGAGTTCATTCGGTATCGTTACTGTAGATATATTGTAATTGGTCGTTTGTATGTGCTCATCGTTTCGAATAAACACTTCTGTTGTGTTTGGCTGTTTCTGAAACTCGATATTTATGGAATCGGAGTCTAAGGTGTCTAAATAAATTGGATCGGTTAATACATTAGTAATAGCACCGTTCTCAGTATGCTGTATATTTTCTAAAGTGGATTCTGAAGCGTTTGATTCATTTGCCTCACTCTGGTCCTTGTCGATTGATTTCTCATTGTAGTTCTTGGACTCTCTGATCTCGATAGCACAAAAATGTCCCGCCGACGTAATTATCTCGACTTCATTAAGATCGGCTTCGGGTTCATCATTCTTCTGCTTATTGTACACTGAGAGCAAGTCTGCCGGCTGATTTCTTATTTGTACACCGTCTTCAGATATTTCCATGTCCCACCAGAGTTCAAATAATGCGTTAAACGCTGAAATCATACGATAAAATATTGTAAATAGTTTGTTTGTAAATTATATGTGCAAAACATTAAATCTGATAAAAATTGTGTTGCAAAATTAATAATGCGTTTCACTCTCTTCGCGAATATTTTTTTCGTAACATATACACTTTAAATTATAAATTCATGTTATAAAAACATATACGCTTTAGATTATAAATTCATTGCCAATTATTTCTCTACAAAAATATATAATAACATAACTAGTACATCAGAGTGTTCCTTACAATCGATTATCTTTCTAACAAATTCTTCTGTCATTTGGCGACTTATTTGCCTTTTTTGTGTAATTATTCTCAAAATTGTCATATTGTAATATTATTTATATGCACGCATTCTTCAGAACTGAAAATAGGATATCAAATAGTAGCAAAAGTATTTCTGATAAAAAAAATTGAACGAGGTTTTAGCAATGTCGATTTCTTGCACGAATCGCCAACACAATTATGATAATTAGATGTTAGAACTTTTCGGAAGTGTGCCCATACCTGCGTATCGTCTGCTTGACAGCTGATTCAAGATGGCAGCGTGGATGGCATTTCGGAGTCGTGCATTTCCGCAGTATCCGTCAGCAGTAATTGCAACGCGATCATCATTCTTGCTCTCGCGTTACATGCTAGACACCGCAAATCGCACGTAAACTCGGCATATTGTCAAACTGACCACGCGTCTTTATCCGAAATTCATCCGAACGTCGAGCGCCGCTCGTCCATCCACGTCTCTCGTCATTGCTAATGGCAACAAGACTCGAGAGCGGACTTTAGAACAGAATTCAAGCCGCACGTTAAAATCGAAGGTGGCGCCAAGAGGCGGCGGTGTAGAGTTTGTTTCTAGTAAAGGCTTAAACATAACAGCACAGGCAACAGGGAATAACAAGCCAATCAGATTCTGGTGTGTAAGTTCGATGTTATATCCTAGAGTTCTGATTGAATGGCTCGTTATTCCCTGTTGTCTATGCCTATTGCCTGTGCCTATAGTGTTTAAGCCTTAAAAGTTAAGTCATTGAGTAATGATTTTTTATTGGTTCCGTCATATTTAGGAAAGGTTAATCTACATTAGTGGAAACGGGCATAAATCATGTGTTTTAGGCAGCTAATCAGATCTATCGCTTTAATAGTCTAGTTTCCATCGAGGGTTTAATCCGGATCAGAATGTAAGAACTAACCAACTACAGACGAGTATTCCCCTGTTACAGTCGAACGAGTGTGAGGTGTGAGGTTCTCTGATTGGTTCGTGAAAGGCGACGGTCTCAAGGCAGACGGTCTTGAATATAAGAACTGATTATACAATAATTGTATTTAGAAAGCTTTGCAATTGTTATAAAATTCTTTAATATGATTAATTTTATCCTTAGTTCCTCTCTGGATTCAAATGTACATACAACTGCAAAGCTGTTGTTTATGCTAAATGCATGTTAGCAAAAGTATAACAATATATATATATAATATATATTTGAAATGATAATAAGCGATCAGAAACAATAAGTAGAATTTGTCATTTCGTAAACATTTAAATAGAATAAATCATTTAAATAAAAATGACACTATTATATGTGATTTATTATAAGATAACAGATATAATACTCATTTTTCCTTGGCAATCAGCTGTCAAATTATGTCCACAGACTTTACTTTGGCAAAATATGAGTTTAATACAAATACAATTAATATAATATCAAATTTGTTGGCAAATTGCTAAACTTATAACATTTTTTTACAGAGACATACAATCAAACTGAAAGATTTTTAATTCGTCCCAAACCATTCCTCGCAAAACTGCCCCCCTAAGTGTATGGTTAATATCCTCGTGTCCAATTACGCGCGGGACGTCTAAAAATGGTCAACGGTTTTCTTTGATTCTCATCGGATGTCGATAAATCTTACCCCGCGTGGATATTCGCACTTTTTGTCAGCAATCCTGCGCCCCCTCCTTCTTCTTCCAGGAACGCGATCTTCGATCATATACACTATTAATTATCGACACGATGCATAACGATTAGCTTTTTTCCTCGCCGCCGTCGAAACGCCCGTCGGATATGGACTCGTGTGCACACGTCACCGCAAACGTCAACTTCAGATGAAAACGTCTTAATTATCGGAGCACGTATAACATAGTATCGAGGACGGTGCCCAGGCAAAAACCATCAACCGCGAACCAATGACTGGTGGGAAAGGACTCGGGATAACAGAGAGAGAGAGAAAGATTATACGATGAACGGAGGCGTTTATACGCTATATAAGTATATCGAGTCGGGTTTCTCGTTCCCGCCACCAAAAGCGACGATGTTTATGTGCTGCAACGCAAAGAAACGTCCCGTGATCTGGAGATATACGTATCGATAAATAGTATGAAGTCTAACCGTAGTCCCGCGATCGGTTACATATCCGTGGGACTTGAGGAGACGATTCTTTCGGAATCACGCCTCTCAGCATTCGTCACAATGACGAAAATGTCTTCACTCGATCCTTCGATCTCTGTTGCAGCTTGAGCGAGTGTATCCACGTGCGAAAATAAGGTGCTAATCTTGTAATTTTTCGGAAGTTACAGCATTCACGTGCGGAATGCGACTTTATTTTCTGATAATGGCCCCGCATTGCAATTAATATCTTTAGCAACTAATATTGAGAAAATTGTAAAATAGTAGAGGACTTTTCTTCTCAGTTTAGTCCATTCTGCCCCTATGCGAAATCATTATTTTCCAAATACCCTGTGTATATATATGTATCTATATAAACACACATACACACACACACACATACATACATATATATATATGTATATATGTGTGTGTGTAGCCTAATCCCCGTGGATTTTAATTTATGATAAATTCGCACAGAAAGAAATGTTTTTACTGAAGAAAAATGGTTATTGAAATATCTAAAAAAAATGTAGTTAGATACAAATTCGAAAATAATTTTGTTGAACTATTGAAATAAGACGCGAGAATCTTGAATATGATGAGTAAAAACTTTAACATTCTAGCAAAATGAGCATTCTACATAATTATTTTGGTTCAATAAAATTATTTTTAATAGGAATGTAACCAGATATCTGCTAGTATCTGATTTCCGCATTATATATATATATATATACACATATATACAGAGTGTTTGGAAAATAAATCTTTTACATAGGGACAGAATGGACTGAACAGAGAAGAAAAGTCCTCTATCATTTTGCAATTTAATAAGATATCAATTGCTTAACAAGGTATTAATTGCTAAAAATTGTCGAAAATCTTCAATAATTTTTTACTCAAATATTATCAACTTTACAAAAAAACTGCAAGAGATAAAAATTGTTTATTTTCTTCTCATAGTGCTCTAAGAATTTTTTTAGAAATTTTTCAGAATTTTTTAATATCGTATTTTCTCATGTAAAAATGAGAAAATGCAGTACTAAAAAGTTGATAAAAAATTCTGAAAAAATTCGTAGAATTCTATGTGAAGCCTAAATTTTATATTGAAATGACGTGTATCATAATGCGAATACTTTAAAAAATTGTTATTATCACTAATATATTTTTTAGAAATATTATATTGATATTTGGCAAATATTCAGTATTGAATATTAAAATATAAACCGGATATTAAAATATAACCAGACCAGCCGAATATTTCGGTTGCATTCTTAATTTTCAGATCTGAATTTAACTAAATTTTTTGATACTTCAGCAAAGCCGTTCTTTTTATCCAGGCGGATATTGATGTCTAAAAATATGTGTAAATTTTTACAATTTCCAGATTTAAACAATCTGCGCGCCGATTATTTGTCGGCTTTGAAATATAGGTCCAACTAAAACTGGAATATGTATAAATAATTTTGTTTGAAAATAATTTATTAGCATCAGTAATATGCAGTAATATTAAATTGCTCGTCAATTAACTTATAATATTACGCTCTAATTTCAGTTTGAGACTGTGTTTCAAAATCAATAAATAATCGACGAGTGATTTACTTGAATCAGAAATCGTAAAAATTTTCACAAAAATATTATGTGGCATTAAGATTCGCATTGACTAAATGTAACTTTCTTTGTTTACACATATATTTATTATTTGTTATATATTTATGCATACATATTTCTATACAATCAAAGTGACGCGATTATTTATAGAATTCAACCGTGACGATTATGGAATTATGACGATTCGTATGTAGAGCCATCATTGCGGAATGCCGCAATGGATGGTTTTCTTTCGCAACGGTTTTTGATAAAATTATTAAAGAACTAAATCCAATAAAGGTCCGTGCAAGACTTGGTCGTTTGCGGGACTTCGTCATAAGAAAACATACTTGTCGAGATCGGCGGCATCGTAATCGATATCAATGATACTCTCTTAATGGTCGTCATTCGGCTCACGCTGTCGTTTCTCCGTCGTTTCTCCGTCGTTCATGTCACCGAAATAGTCTTCTTGCCCGTTACTACTGAATTAGGCGGAATAAAATCCTAAATAATTCGAGTGTGAAGTGACGAGCCTTCACGCGCCACGCGTCAAAACCGGTTGTAGCATCGGTTTTGCGAAACGCCGCATAGAATGATGTATAATGACGCACTGTAAATAAAAGTAGAATCGTTTGCCGTACTTTTAATCTTCTTATGCAGTCTTTTACATCGAAGTAGGCTTTAGTGGCTCGCGATATAATTCTTTGCATATTTTTTCATACATGTATAAAATAACGAATCCTTACTGTAATTTGTAACTTTTAAATCCTTAACAAATAATCTTAAGGCGCCTTCAGACGATATGGCCAACTTATGCCAATATTAACAAATATCATGCACATACATGGCATACAATGTACGTCATACATAATTATCCATGTTGAATGTAGTCAATATTTAGCAAATCTACGCAAAATTGGCATATACGTTAGCCATATCGTCTGGAGACACCTTTATAAGTTACATTAAAAAGAAAAAAAAACAGTTTTACAAGTTTTATAAGATTTTGTAATACGATTGGATATTATTCTTAATTAATTCTTTTTCATTGAATCTAAGACTCGGAATATAAGATGACTCCAATTAATTTTAATGTCGGTTCAATTTTTTTAATTTTAACAACTAGAAAAAAATAATTAAATCGAGATTGAAGTTAATTTTATATTGGTGGCACCTAAATGTATAAAGTAATTAATAAATCTTAAATTTATTAGCCCTTAGGTTTGATTCCATCAATAAATTTATTAACTTTAATCTCAATTTAACTTACTGCTTATCTTTCTCTAATTATTAGAATTATAAAAAGATAAAGACTAAATTGAACCAAAATTAAAGTTAATCTTCAGTGGTGAAAGTGGACATTAATTATATTAAAGAATCTTACAACAGTTGTAAAGCTGCTTTTTCTGTTGAATTTATTGTCTTATGAAACAACGTAAGAAAATACTTCAGTTCAATTTACTTTATCTTTATCTTTTTATAATTCTAATAATTAGAGATACAGAAGTAAAAAAAAAATTAGTAACGTACAGAACAGAAAGATGCATTGGGGTAGGTCTTTATGTTATGTTTCAGGTCATTATGATCATCATTTATTATTTGGATCCTGAATCTCTTATTATGATTTAGGAAACATATACATTTACGACGGGAAATCCTATTTCATCCAGGATTCTGTCATTATCCTGCCGTGACCGCGTTCCTTTCGTCGATTGCATTTTAATCGCCTTTCCGGGCGAGATCGTCAACGCGCGTAAATCGCAAATCCCGCTCGCACGGCGGAAGCTGGAACGAATGGCGGAGGCAGACAACAGACACATGCACACACAGAAACATCCAGGGAAGAGACACGGGGAACAGCAAAACACACAGAACGCTCGTTCCGCCCGGGGAAAAAGCCGCGGCGAGCATAATGGATATCTTTATTATCGGAGCCGCGAGTCGCCGAGACTTCGTGAGACTCCGGCAAAGTCGACCATGACAGCGACGTCTCTCAATCCTGACTCGGAGAAGTCCAATTGGTCCCGCCGTCCCCCTCGCGACATAAATATTGATGAAAACGATGCGTTTATACGCGAACGACAAGTCCATCCGCGGTTAAAAAGCTGAAAGATTTATCGGGACGCGGCCTCCCGACGACAGCCATTTCCGAGCGGATCGTACGTCAAGTTCGAATTTGAATCGGTTTTCGTGCTGAGTTTTCGGTTCGATTTCAATTCATAGTTGCGAATCTTAAACCTATTCTACAATAGTAAGCGTAGTTGTAAAGTATTGACCAGTCAAATCGAATGTGAGGAGAATATTTGACCGTGATTGATCAATTCTTACAACTACAATCACTTAGGCCGGATCAGACTACTGCATTGAAGAATGAGATTGAAAGATTGAAGTTTGACCAATCAGGACAAAAGGAGCCAAAATTTCATTGTTCTTATTGGTGAAATTTCAATCTTTAATCTTTAATCTCAATCTTCAATGCATAGTCTGAGTTGCACTTACTGCTATTGTAGAACAGACATTATATTCAACGTATCTTTACATGTGTAAATTAGTCCTTATTACTTGTACGTATACATACATTTTTTGTCCTTCGCCAAACTGATCACGTATTATCATTAGTATTATTAACTCATGAAAACTTATTACCTGAATTGGTATATACTAAATAAATTCATAATGTCAAATTATGCTCAATTTAAGTTATTTTTATAGATCATTACTGTTCTTACTCAATATGTCACTAATTTGACTAAAACAATTAAGTTAAGTTAAACAATTTACTTCAAGAAAATGTATTATATTTGACACAAATTTAATTCAATTTAGGTAAAAAATTGAAACCAATGTAAGCTGGAAGGTAGTATGTAAAATTTGTGTGTATTATTAAGTGAAACAAATTTCTTATTTATTATGCATACATTTATATAGACTCTGTCATGAAACTAACCACAGAAATTAATTTACATTTTGACATACATGCAGGAAGTTAAAAATAACAAAATATTATTTAATTTAAAGAGATTGGATTACCATTGCTCCTTTTATAATATATATCTAACAGAGTATTCTGTTCTCTTATCAAACTTTCGTACTATCGCGTCATCTATTTGAAGAAACTTGCCGTCTTAATTTTGTATCATACTTAGTTTTTGTTAAAATTTTTGCACTATGTTAGTGCATTATGTTAGTGTCAGGTTTGTAAATTCTCACTTTTTTTCCTTATTTTTTATTAGCTATGCTTTATATCCTTAGAAGGCTTGTAGATGCCTAGAATATCAATACACGCTTTATCAATCAATCTATCTATCTATCTATCTACCTTTACTTTATTTCCGAGAGATCTATTCTAGCCGTCGCAACACTTCTCGCGCGTGTGACTTTTGTTGCAAACCGGTTTAAAGCGCACTCGGATCGTTCAGTTGTATCAGTTTTGACTTCAACGTCCAATATTCGGAGACTGTTGCGTTTGTCCATTGTTCACCGTCCACCGCAACTCCGACGATAGAAACGCAGAGAGACCAATCAACGTCTACAATTCAAACTAAAAATGGTATAAGCGCCTTATGACCGCTTCTCGTATTCTTCTGCGATCGTCTCGGGGCTTCTCGTCCCTAGCGGTCACGAGCGCTTAATTACGGCATCGTGTCGAGGCGATGACGATTACTATTGTAGCGTTGCAACTTTGTACAATTGTAGGAACGCAGACAAATCAATAGTTACAAAGGCTCTCTAAGAATTGGCTCGGGGTTTCGAGTTTTACAAATCCCGCTGTCCTAAGCGGCAAATCACGACAACGGAGTCCCCCTGGGATTCAGGGGTTCGCTCACCTAAAAGAATTGCGTAAACGTCTTCCCTTCGGCCGGTTGTCCCATTTCTTCTTTCTTCTCTTCCTTCTTCTCCCCCTTTTACTCCTTTTTCCCTAGCCATTCGCTACCGACAATGGATACTCATCTGAATTTATAACGAATGCTAGTAATATTCAATTTTTTGATGGCGCACAAATTAGAGGCTCTCTCGCCAATGGTGCAGAAGGCAATGAGAAAGAATGGCCAATGACACAGTGAATAGAGAGAAGTGCCGATCGCTGAAAAGGAACTGGCATCGTCGATGCGTCGCTCGTGAGCGTTTCCATTTTTCTGCAAGCCTTTTGCGGCCTCCTCCTCCTAATTCTCGCTACCGTGCCACCGTCTATCTTATTTCAACGAGCACGCTTCCTTTCATTCCGGGCACACTACTCTTCGCTCCGGCACAATGCCGCCGGCATTAGATGGGGATAATAATATGGCAGTATCACTCGACACCCTGGACTAAGGGCGACTAAGAGGAATCTTTCTCTCTCTCTCTGTCTCTCTCTCTCCTTTCTTCCTTTCGTCGTCTTTATCGTTCTTATTCCCATTTTGCTCTCTTCTTCTCTCGTTCCTCCTCTTCTTCGTCCTCTCATCCTCACCGAATCGGCTCTCACGCCTCGTCGTTCCTTTTTCGGTCTCGTCACGCGTCCCGCGTGCGGTTTCGTCCTCCTTGTATTTGGCGGGCCGTCGTCACGGTGGTTTCCGAGATAATTCTTGATACACACGGCACACAGATCTACCGTAATTCCTGGTGCGTTTCATTCGCCGCCTCACGGCTCACCTCGTGTCTCGTCCCACTTCGATCATCTCGCGTTCTTCTTCGGCTCGCGACATTACATTTTGTTTGTTTAAGGATGGGCAGCCGTGTGCGGTCGAGGTGACGAGCGTTCGCCAAAGGATGGAGGGTTAATTCCGTCCGGCTTGGGTTCAGGAATCGCTCGGGAGCAGACGATACGATTAGAAGTCTTCGCGTGCTACGGATGGGCGTTATACTATGAATAGTGCGTACATGAGAGCACGTGTCTAAGCGCGCGCTACGGCCGCACTGCAATTTATGGTTTCGATATCCACACGCAGCGATCTCGAGTTGTGCAATTTTAAGTGGAGAGAGATTATCGGGTATACCATGCAATACTGTTGCACTATGGACAAAATCGCACACATTCAATTACACGACAATATCATGTGTTATTAGTTAAACTTTATTTAGTTTTATACTGCAAATAACATATTTAATAATGGATTTAGTTTCAGAAAACATCCATTCTTACTAGGCATCTATAATAAACTAAAATTTTTATGTTTAGTAAGCTTAAAAAAATGATTTCATCGTGCAATTTCTTAATTATCCATTAATATATATTTATCTTACATGATATGCTTATGATGTAAATAAATAACAAATACCATATCAAATTAGATTTTGTAAATTCAAAAGTTTATCTATACACTATGCAGAGAAAAATTATGTTTAAATTGAAGAAATTATTTCTTTCGTTGATTTTTTTTTTAAGTTGAAGTGAAAATGAGGAAAATAAAAATTTACTTGATATAGAACAATGTCATTCAAATCAAAGAAAAATTTATTTGATTTCAAGAAATGATGTTGAAATCAAAGAAACCAATTTTTGATTTAAACAAATTTTTTTTAAATTAAAGAAAAACTTTTCTCTGACTGTATCGTGATAATACTTAAGTTAATTAAGAAGTTTGGCTGCCCGTATAATTTTCAAATGTTCTTTACGGATTAATTCTTTGATTATGAATATGTAAACGGGTATCGTAATATACGTAAAGAACAATTTTGCTAAAGTATCTAAAAATTTAGCTAGATATGATCTAAAAATAATTTTGTTGGATCATTAAAATAATTAGTAGGAAGACTGATTTTGTCGAGGTATCTAAAAATTTAACTGGCTACAGATTTGAAAATAATAATACGACTGTCAAAATAATTACGTAGGATACATAAAATGGTTACTGGAATATCAGAATATTTTGCAGCATTGCTCATGGTTGAGATTCGTACTAATTTTATTTTAATTATTTTGATGGTCCAACAAAATTATTTTCAGATCTATATCTAACTAAATTTTTAGATATTTCAGCAAAATCATTCTTTTCGTGTACGAATACGAGAATTATTTCCGAACTTCAAAGTTTGCTACGCTGAAATTTACGATTCTTATTCTTTTCTTTTCGAATTTGTCTTTTTCTATCACGTATATTCGTGTGTATGCCGTCAAATGACGATTATCGGTAAAAAAAATCAGGACCACCGCGGATGCGAATTAGCTTACCGAATAATTCGCTCCGCTGTGTCGAATGTAGGGGAATAATCGCGGACAAATGCGCAATAAAAGATTCGCGTATATTGTGTTCCTCGCGATGGCAAATCTAGTTTCATGCTCGTCGCAGCCGGTCATGCAACATAAGGATTAATTTATTCCGTTGTACGTCTCTTCATCCACCGCGGGGACACTTCACGGTGGCTCTCGCTTTGACAACAACAGTCGCTGTTATTAATTATAGTCAGGACCGGCTTGGGAAGTTGAGTCTCGTTCGCGGATAACATCGGAAATGGCAGAATTTTCTTATAGGAATGATTTAATTGAAAATATTTCTTAGACGCGAAAAAAAGAAAAAGTACACTGAAAAAAATTTCGGCTGCATTTTAGTAAATATTTGTTTGAATAGTACTAACAAAATATTTATTAAAAATAAATATATATTTATTTATTTTAAATATAATCTTTTATTTTGAATAAATATTATATTAATTTACTGTGAGTAAATAATTTATTAGTACTATTCAAAGATTAAATAAAATAGAGTAAATTTTTTTTCAGTGTAGCTTAATTTTTATTGTACCTTTTAATTAATTATCTGCATCTAATTTACTGATGTAATTATTGCGATTATATTTATTGATTATTGAAGAAGTTTTTTGCTTTAATATGTCTAGCTACGATAAAAGATTAATCTACTTTGTAAACTTTGCTTCTTACTTATTACCATTTTCTATCTCTCGCTTTTTTATATCTTATATTCTATTTCTTCGTTATGTCGCCTAAGATAAAAGTTGACGAACTTCAGAAGAGACTGCAAACACGAAAAGGAGAAAGCAATGGAAAACATTAGGTAAAAGCAAGAACAGGAGAAGCAAAGAGCGCATTAATTGTAGACTAGAGTAATTATAATTATCAAAGTGACTTAAATCGATAGAACCATCAGATTTTGATTCAAGCGTTTTTACTATCTCGCCAGTTACGATCCTGAGTTAGGCGACTGCTTTCTTACCGGTGGACTTACACGCGGACCTATAAGCATCGCCAGACATCACCGGGAACGTTGTTTAAAGGCCGTAATTATTCTTAATCGCGCGTAGCTTATCCGCGTGAAACCGAGGAAGCCATCCCCGGTGTCACAGTTAAACCCACCAAGAAACTATACGTGGATGAGTGTTAATGAATTATAGTTCCAGGGTTCTCCACGCCGGAATATGACAATATAATTAGAGAAATCAGCGATTTCTTACTATTATAGATATTAGATAATATGAATAACTCGAAGAGTATCTATGTCTTTCTTTCGGATGTCGACGAACATATAAGACGTCTTTGATTTTAACAAACAGATTTATTGTATTAAATTCGTACAGTGAATAAAAGTCGAAATTAAAAAAAATTGAATCCATTTTTCAAGAAAATTATTTTGTAATTAATACATTGCTTATTTAATAAATTGTATATATTATTTAATAAATCTCTGTGATTCTCAAAATTAAACAATAAAATAATAAAGGCGTATGAGTAAAACGTGATAATTGATGCGTAATACTATTGTATCAATATTGTATATTGTTCTTTATTAATGAATATAAATTTCGAACGTTTCAACTCTTTTTTGAGTCTTCATCAGTGAGATGCGTTTAATATAATTGATTGAGTTAAAGTCATTTCATCCTAACTGGAAGTCATTCCTGGATTGATAGATCCAAAGTGAACGAGTCCAACGTTGATGTTAAAATTCTGTAAAATGTCGTGTGATAGTTCATGATTAAAAAAATTAGAACAAGAATCAATCTTCAATTTTAAAATAAAATAGGAAATGATTTATCATTATAGGAGGATTCGATCACTTTGAATCTATCAATCCAGTGGTGGCTTCCAGTTAGGATGAAGTGACTTTAATTCAACAATTATGTTGAACGCATCTGGCTGATGAAGACTCAAAAAAGAGTTGAAACATATGAAATTTATATTTGTTAGCAAGGAACAATATACAATATTGAATACGCCCCAATTACCGCGTTTTACACTCATATGCTTTTATTATTTCATTGCTCATTTAGTTTGGTTGTAATGCCATGATGTCGAACAGTGGCTACAGATTTGTTTTCTATGGCTGAATTAGTGTATAGGCTTTTGCAACTTAAAATAAGGTACATATTTGATATTTCGTGAAAGCGAGAAAGAAAGTTTTAGGACTATCTAGTGCAGGAATAAAAAATAAATTCAATATTGTGAAGACAACAGAAAGTTACTATATCATAG
This sequence comes from Acromyrmex echinatior, assembly GCF_024713525.1. Classification (NCBI taxonomy): domain Eukaryota; kingdom Metazoa; phylum Arthropoda; class Insecta; order Hymenoptera; family Formicidae; genus Acromyrmex; species Acromyrmex echinatior. The sequence goes on along the minus strand of NC_141865.1, from coordinate 337,844 downwards.
AGCTGTTTTATTAACTCTTTTACTTCGCGTAATTTTTCGCGTAAACTTAGTCTTGTATAAAAACGTGTATGACCAGATTTCGCAGATGAAGCTCCGGCGAAATTATATTTTTAATGAATAACGAAGAGAGAGAAAAGAGAGATTACGGGAAGGGTGATTTATAGAGTTTCTCTCGCGCGCTCCATTCGGAAAAGAAAGACGTTCGTAACGGCATCTTTGACAATAACGGTCGTGGATATCAGCTATGCGACTGCTTTTGCATCGCACACGCGGTCTATCCGTAATCTGCGAGAATCATTTGAGCCGTTGCCCTAATCGCCCCTCGAACTATCCTTAATTGCCTATGTATCCTTTAGGTACAGAAAAGCGTGACAGCTCGACTTATCTAAATAATTATTGGTAAGTAACGGGACGTCCGCTTTCCGCAGCGTCATGCCGCACATGATCTTTCCAATGATAATTCGATAGTGCTCCTGAATGGCTTCTTAAGTTATCTTCGTCATCGATATTCTATCTGTCAATCGTAAGATATTTATTCTAAGTTGTATGCTCGTAATTAATTTTCTTAATATTTCTTTATTATTTTCTTTATATTTATTTTTACGCTTAACCCTCGCCTTAGAAACGGGCCGATTGTTCAAAGTGATGAGTGTCTTCGTTCGAGGAGACGAAGTAGAGCGCGTTTACAGGAATGCGCCATTAACAAATGCGAGGGGCTTTACGAGGGTCATTAATGCTGCCGATATTTCACTGCGGTTTGGTGTAAGCCGTAAGCGCGTGTATTATTGCGGGATATTTCGCGATGTATAGCCGCCTTCCATAAGTCATCGGAACAATGCCTTCGTGGTCATGCACGTAGGTATTATTTTGCACCACGTTCCTCCCCGCTCATGCTCGAAGTATGATCTATGCGCACGGATCTCGTACACACACATCGTTTCAGTTTTATTTTCATATCAGGAAAGATGTTAAATTTTCGCTTTCTTGGTATGAATCAGCAATACGAATTTGATGAACGACTGACGAAAAAATCAAAGAACAATATACAATATATAAAAATTACATATATTTTTTGTTGTACTTATTTTTTTATCGTTTCAAGAGATTTCTTTGTTATATTAATTTATTCACATGCACAATTAATCTGTTACAAGAATACATATTTTTTAACATTATATGGATCTTTGGAACCAACTAAATTTCTTTGTTATATTAATTTATTCATATGCATAATTAATTCGTTACAAGAATACATATTTTTTAACATTATATGGAACCTTGGAACCTACTAAAGTTTTTTATTATAAAAATTTTAAAATTTTCGACTATACAGAGTGTCCCAAAATTCGAAGGTAATATTATTGCAGCGTAAAACTTCGTGAAAAATTAAGTAATAGAATGTAAGGCATTCTTTTTTTCGAAAAATTGTTTTTTTAAGTATAAACGTTTAAAGTTTGACTAATCATAAACTTTGATTAAAGTTTTTAAGTAGGTAAGTGAAAATGGCATCCCACGCATGATTTTTTTAAAAATCTTATTCTGGAAAAGGAAAATATTCAGAAGTTTATTATTTATATCTTTTTTTCTTTCTCTCTCTTTCTCTCTCTCATAAGAGTACAAATAATATAAATTTAACTCTATACATGCTAATAAAAAATATAACTATAAATATAAACTTGATTTGTTCCAAACACTTCACCTGCCTACTTAAAGGGTAAAAAATTCTCTGTTCGTAAGATGTATGCAGTGTTTTATATTTAATATTAGTGCACGCACATCACATGGACAGATGACTTTTTAACTAATGCTTATGATTAATCATACTTTAAACGTTTATACTTACAAAACTATTTCACAGAAAAAAATGGCTCACACTTTTATTACTTAATTCATGAAGTTTTCACAAGCTACAATTTCATAAAATTTTACAAGCAATAATGTTATCCTCAAATTTTAGGACCTGTATAAAAAACTGCAACATTTGAATGTTGCATACTCTGTTGCATATTTTGTATTTCCCTTTTCTTTTTATTTTATACTGCTTTATTATTCGTGCGTTTTTCTTCTTCTGTGTGAATAAGATATTTTGTGCTGATGTCTGTTTCTTATACGCAACTGTTAAATTCTTCAAGATGATAGTAGTATCGTTAACCATAATATATCATCTCAGTCCATCATTATATTATATGAGATTTGTCTAGTAAGCTTTATAGCAGCAGCACTGCTGATACTTCACCTTTTGTATATTCTCATACTTACGTATATTTTGATGTAATTCTATAAGAATATACGATTAATTAAATTAAATTAAATATAATACGATAATTAACCTACGTGAATAGAACAAAATTATGTGAATGATAAGATTGTGAAATATAAAATTATTTTTTAAATCATTATACTATTTATAAATTAGGAAAATATCTAAGGATTCGTTACAATTACAAATTAAACATCATGCAAGATATACATATATCAATATGTATACATGGAAAAAAACGGTTTTATTAAAGTTTTGCTAAAAATTTGTCTAAATACAAATCTGAAAATAATCTTGTATGAACCATCAAAATAAATATGTAGATTGGTTAAATTACTTGTTAGAATGTTACAACTCTTTCGCTGTATTGTCATTCACGGTTAAGCGTTCTACACAATTATTTTGATCGTCTACCAAAATTATTATTGGATTTGTATCCCTAAATTTTTAGATACTTCAGTAAACTCGTTCTTTTCTTGTAATATTATGTTTCATTATTTGTAAAATTGTGTTTGCTCTGATTAGTTAACTCGTTATTAAAATTGTTGAATTTTGTTACTCGTTTTTACAAAGTACTTTACTGTATATAAAATCAAGTTTCACATATACTTTCCTCTAAGAACCAAACATCGTGGATACATGACGAGTCAAGTAACGCAAGAAAGTAATAAGAAAGTAAAGGAAGAGTGAGGGAAACAGAGAGAAAGAGGAATGGGGAAAATATATCTTGTTTCGGACAAGATACAGCGCGCACCTGCGTCGAAATAAATTATGGAGTTATCGCAATAGTTAATCCGTCAGTTAAGCGCGTCGACCTTACACTGTCTTTCGTCGCAAATCACCAAGCAGGACATACCCTTAATCGATTTTACATACGGGGGAAAATTAACAAACGGAATGCCGCTGGTGTGAACGAACGAGCGTGTGGTCTCGTGTACATCGTGCACATCTTGTACTTATTTTCGAATAATAGTTCTACGTTGCGATAACGCTGGTCGAGGTGGTAATTACGAAGGTAATCAGTGAAAAGTCACTAGGACAAGAGCTGCCTTCAAATCTCTAACGAGACTTCCATTGCTACTATACATCCTTCGATTATATATATATATATATATATATATGTATATATATATATATATATATATATATATATATATATATACATCACGAATAAAGCTTACTAAATATCACTTGCCCAAGGAATATCAAAGAAAGTCGTTAACGCTAACAAGAATTGTAGAGCTATCGCGATTTTAGCAACATTTTTACGTAGCTTGATTTACATCCATAAGAAATAAATCGAAATATAAAAATATTTAAATAAATAAAAATTTTGACAATAGATATATATTTGAGTAAATTCTTTATCTTTTTCGGTCGTCGCAAATTTATTGAACGTCTCATGCTTTTTTTTCACGATAATCCCTTAATGACCGCCGTTAATAATTACATCGTCGGCTGGAGCTTCTTTTTTTCCTCGTCATCCTTTCTGCGACTACGTATAACTCATCCAGCGCGTAGCAGGGCGGAGATGCAATGCTAGAAACATGAATCATTGTCTGGACGTAGGTACTGTTATCACTTTATTTCTACCGTGCGTTAATTAATGCCCGGCAATCTTGTGAAATCATTGCCGGAGCAACGGCCTTGCAGCCTTACTCGCTTCATCACTGTTTCGTCGGTTCTTAACGCCGTCGGATTCGATTAATTTTCGTACTAATAAAAAAAAAAGGAGAAGATAGCGTATACGTCTTAATTCGCGACGTCCCATTTTTACTAATTTATCTTCGAAAAGTTAAATGTTGAGACAGAAGTCATTTGTAACATCGATTAAGATGGATCAGGGATACATAATCAACGTGATGAAGATTTAATTATTCGCATAAATTTTGTCTGTGCCACGACTTAATTCGGCGCGAAGTGACTATTTAAATCCTTATACAGTCATCCTCGTTAATAAATCTATGCAATGTAAAAATAAAATGCGTATAGTAAAATACTATTCGCGCTATGTGATAAATTATGAATAACACGTATTCAGAAGTGATACATAATTGTGCAAATATTAAGTTAAATATTATGTCAAGCGCGTGTGTGCGTGCGTTAAATTTTCTTTCTTCCATCTTTCGTATCTTTTAAGAATTTTCATCATGTTTTCGCGAGGAAAGTTACTCTTTACCGGTGAAAATATTCCACGCAGCGCCGATGTACCGAGCGGTTACAGTACATCAGACTGTTGACGCTCATAATACTCACAGAAGATACGTCCGGGTTCGCCGAGTCATATATCACGAGTGGCGAGCTCTCGTAAGGCAGAAGAAGCACGATGAAGGTGGATAAATGTAGCCTTTTACAACGTTACGTATTTTCTTTGCCTCCCGAGGAACCGTCGTAGTGCACTGCAATTTTTATTATGGGACTGTAAGTTTTTACTATGTTTATGTACCCCTACAATCAACTTAAACTGTTTTTGCTATTCGTTGTAATATTTGTATAGTTACAGAAATGGAAACGCAAAACAAGATAATAATAGTTAAATAGTAAATATAATAGTCATTGTTATTAGTACTGTTATTACTAGCAATATTATTACTGTTAGTATTATCACTACAATTGTTGTTCGATTGTTATTAGAGATGTCATTCTGGGTGTCTATCATGGAACAAGTCAGAATGGATTACGATCGGAATTATTTCTATTATATTTTCCCTAGAAACTATAATAGAATTCTAGGAAATAAATGATTTCAATCGGAATCTATTCCCAATAATTTCATAATATGTACTCTGATTTGTTACATTTTAATTTTATCGAAGTATTACAATACGTGCTCTGAAGATTTTTTCGCACTGAATATGATGACAAAATAATAATATAGCACGTCAGAGTTTTGAAGTAAATTTGGATAAAATGAGAATTAAAAATAACTTATTTTTTGACACTTCAAAGAGAAAAAAGTGATTCTTTGAATTGCGACATTATACATCAGAAGTATAAAATTTAAATAAGCATAATTTGAAAATAAGATAAGTCATACGATCATGAATTAACATTAATTTGAAATATATTTTTAGAAACCATAGATTTTATTTAGAAACAAGATTTTTTGTTTTGCCATAAAAAATGTTGAAAATTGTAAAAAAAACATCATTTTATCACATTTTAACCCAATTTATTCAAAATCCTAACACACTACGCAAATTCTAATGACAGTATCGTGTTCAATGAAAAAAAAATTTCAATATTTATTGCTATAGCATTTAGAAGAGAAAATTTTTTTGTCGATCAGTGTTATTATTTTTCTTCTAACTATAAATTGCAATGGATTTTTGCTATACAGCGTAGAATTGTAAGATTTGGTACTCGCGAGATGTTCCCGTGAATCGAGGCAAATTTTGGTAAACCGGGCGTGAACATGTGCGGGCAATGATCATTACCGTGTAACGACGAGACCGATAATCGATCGGGCCCGTGATCGATCGGCAAACAACGCTGTGTGCGCAGGCGGCTCTCGCACCTCCGCGGTGCGCCGGGCACCCACCCCGGTCGTTAGGTTAAATTAAGTGGTTACACTTTGTTTGATCGGGGCCCTACGGAGGCCCGAATTAAGTTGTTATCGCGAATTAGCTGATTATACCGGGCGGCGGTGCGAGGTGTCGGTTTGATTTGTTGTTCGCGAAACATCACCGCGCCGCGCCGGTTTGTTTATACCGCCACGCCCCCCACCCCTTCCGTAGCTTCCAGGTCACTTATGGCTTGACCCCGAAAATAAGCCGTGTCGATAGCTGAATCGTTCTGACCTGGTCCCACTCCGCTGTGTGACCCTTTGCTCACAGCTTTTGCTTCTCGCACGGAGCCCTTAATTGGGACGGATTTTAATAGCGAGCGATCATAACGAATTATCCTCCATGGCGAACCGACGGACGTGCAAAATTGACGTTGTAAGCCCGATGTTTTGGTGCGGATAAATCAGAATTTTTCTTTCGTCCACAGTCGCAGGAAGACTCGAAGAAGATTTAAAAAAAAGATTTAATCCTCTTTCTGTATTGGCATACGTTGTAATTGACATAAAAATTTTATTGCAACTTATGACATATGTATATATGATATATTTTAAAAAAAGAAACTGTATGACACACATCTTCCTTTTCTTGAATTTTACAGACCATCGGGTATTTTAATTCTTAGTATTATAAATATTATAAAAATAGTATCTATAAATTACATACATTTTAGTCTTTTAAATACTTGCAGATTTACTAGCATTGCTGATCAAAAATAATTTTCAGAAATATATTTCTAATTCTGATAAAATTTTATTAAATTATGGAAAGTCAATTTTATTAAAGTATCTAAAAATTTAGTTAGATGCAGATCTCAAAATAATTTTGTTAGACCATCAAAATGATTACGTTGGAATCTCAAGCAAGATGAGCAATGTTGCAAAAAGTTTTGACATTCTACCAAAAAACTTTTGGTAACCAGTTTGTTTGAGTATCCTACAATTATTTTGATAATCCAAATAAAATTATTTTCAGATCTGTATCTAGCTAAATTTTTAGATACTTCAGTAAAAAAACCGTCCTTTTCGTGACTGTATTAAATCGCAACGCGTTTTCTACGTGGGATCGAGAGTATTCGTACACCAAGAATCTCGATTTAACGCACCATCATGGACCCGAGATAGACAAGGGGCTCGAGGGGTACGAGCCAAAGAAGAGTGGAAAGGAACGGCTGCGAAAGGGACGCGAAGAAAGACGAGGGAAGGCTAAAGGACGTGAGGCGCCCGCGTGAGGAGTGGAAAGGGTGCCCCACGCTATTTTCCACGAAAATTATAGCCATCTATGCGCGTAATCCTCTTTATAGCCGCGTTGTATCAAATTATAACTGCAGCGGCGCGCGCGCTTTCAGCGCCGTCTCCCTTTATCCTTTCTCTGCGAGTACCGGGCCCTTCGTGGGCCCCGTCGCGTCTCCCCGATACCACCACTTCTCGCGATCCTCACGACGCTCGTTTTTCCCTTTTTCGTTGGCGCTCGTCCCCGAAGCCTCGTAAAACGGCACACAACATTCCGCCAATCATCGCATCTCGGCGAAACGCGTAACCCCTGCGACCTCTGGACCGCGGCCTAAAGCCGAACCTGGGACAACCTCCGGCTCTTCGATCCATGGCGATAAATCGATAAGTCATCATCACAATTAGAAAAGACTTAGTCGTGGTTACTCTACGCGATTTGTCTCACAATAAGACCACTATCGATTAAATATCAACTTAAGCATTTTTTCGCTTTTTTTCTAAAATTACAAATGAAAATGCTCCTTCTTTTAAATTATAACTAATAAATTAAGCAATAAGTGTCCTAGGAATCGATGTAAATTAATGCCGTACAGAAATCTGTTCTTTCTTCTCATGAAGAAAGAACAAAATTCACTTTTAATGCGAGACGTTTGAAGCAATTAGACTTACTCTCTAAATATATTTCTTGGAGTGAAATCTCACTCTAAAAGAATTAAAATACTGTCACTACTGAAAAAGAATGAAAAATTTGCACTTTTGAATAAGAGATTTATTTCAAAGGAAAGAAGAATCTCACTTCCTTTTTTGAAATGAATCTCATTCCAAAAGTGTGAAATCTCACTTTAAAAAAGAGTGAAAATCAGCCACTTTTATTCAAGAGTTCAAATTTTTTACTCTTTTTCAATAACGGCAGTATTTTAACTCTTTTGGAATGAGATTTCACTCCAAGAAATTTATAGAGTAAGAGTCTTCTTTTCGTTTTTGTGTTGTACTGTTAAATTTATAATGTTAAATTATATCTAATTTGAATTATTTTTAATAATTTCTATAGTCTACTACGCAATATATTGTTAATTTGACTAAAACAATGGAATCAAATAATTTAACTCAAGAAAATGTATTAAAGATTTAAATCTAGTTTATTATTTACTGAATGGAATACGTTAATGAAAATGATGTTTACTTTGAAATTACAAAAATGAATTGATTTACAATACATTATATTTTCAATACACATAAAAATAACAATATGTTATTTGATTCAAAGGATTGTTACTACAATACAGTAAGAGGAAACGAAAAATCTCAGTTATGATGAATTGGTCGACGTCAATGATTTTAAGCAACTATATCAAATGAACTACATTGAACGTAAAAGTAATTTGCAAACGGTTGTGTAATAAATGACGTGGAATAATCACAGTACTTCGGAACACATTGGTTCACATTACTTCGGAACAAGCAACGTTGGTCTGTTGCCAACTTGATAATCGCAGAATCAAGCCAATCTCCTAGCATGATGTGATTCATCGTTAATAACTTTATTGTTAGCAGAGTTCTATGAAAATTTAAAAGCAGCATTAATACTGCGTAAAAATACAAACATGATAGAAAAGTATAACAATGAAACCTTCCACTAATCAATCTCGAAAAAACAAAACCAAATTTTTATCTGGACAAATGCAGAATATTTTTTAAAAGAGATATCCTTTTTTCTAATATTTGACATTAATTCGGCAACGAGAAAGTCAAATTAATTTCGTTTTAAAATCACTAAGTAAATTATTCTAGGTAACTGCGACTTTACTTGGTACTTTACACTACTATTACGACGATGGTTATGTTCGCGAAGGTCGCTGCGGTACTTCAAGGTTGCTATCGAGACGAGATCGATCGATCACTCGACGGATGAAATCGTGACAATGGGGATTAACGGGATAGCAAGAAGTGTGCGTAATCACAAAAATTAATTACGGATAATTGAATAGGACGCAGGCAAATTATTGGATACGTGTTTGTAAGCGGACTTTTTTCGGTAGATTTTCTCAAGGCACATGAACGCATCGCTTCTTGGCGAATGATAGTCCCGGGTGATAACCGACGGGAAGGACATTACACATCGCGATGTCGTAAAACGCTATTAGAAAAATCATTTTTATGCGTATATTGACATGTACGTGCGTGGTCGAAACGTGTAAACTGTAAAACGTGCGATGCGTCGCATTTTCAAGATTCCGCAATTTTCGCGGTTCACACTGCGATTTACACACTATACGTAATAGGCAATTATTTCCTCGTACAAGGAATATTAAATTTGAACAATGTATGTATCTGTAATGGTACTAATTCAATGTTTGCTAATTATTAAATTAATCGGAATTTTGAAACACGTAACTAATATTTAAGTTTCCCTGCACACTATAGATATATTGTCCTGCATTTTATATTTCAAGAATAGAATTATATTTCAAATATTTTTAATGTGATGTTTACCTATTCAGCAATTATTTCTTTATTTTAAAATATTAAATGTTTAATTTTAGTAATACCGTAATTAAAAAAATTAATAAAATATTTTTAATTATAATAAAAATAAAAATTAAATTCTGACAAAATTTTTTAATCTAAAATAACAGTTAATCACTCGACAGATTAATTAACGGCTCATCGGAAGTCGAAAGAAAATAGCGCAAGTTATCCGGGATAATCGGCTTGAACGATCGCAAGAGATGAATCCTTAAAGCGAGCATCCGTTGATCGTTAACCTTTAGTCAGCGTTATCTTCTGTAGCAATAAAGGCGTGGTAACGTTTACGATCTTTCATGAGAAAAGACTCAAGATAGATCGTTATTGCGTTGCGGAAAACTGTAGAATTGCTGATAACACGAATATTATATAATTTTTTATTTCTCTTTTAATTAATTAAAATGTGTCTTTGAGTGATTAAATAACTTAAGTTGACAGAAAAGTCATTAATCAAAACTCGAAAATCGTTAATCTTTTTTTAACTCGTAAAGAGATCACGTACAATATCACAATATGAGATGTAATGTCAATGTGTAGATTGTAATTATCAAATTAGTGTTACTACGATAATCACATTTTATATATCTACATAAATTTGAAATGAAAATTTACGTTAATCTTTATAATTGAACACTTCGAAGAGAATCAGGTATCAAAAATTGATCCAAAAAATATCGGACTCATAAATTTTCTTAGCACATTGTATTTAATGAAACCTCTTATTAATTTCACTTGCAATGTTTATACAATTCAGAGAGTGATCGTCAATTTATTCGAACGAAGTGCTATTTTTCTTGCCAGTATGCGAGAACAAATTACAGCGCAGAAGTTTAATTGCTGTGTTTCGGGTTCCAAGATGTACCGGGGGATTTAGTTCGAGAAGCCTTTCTTCCCGCCTTTCTTCCTCCTCTCTTCTACCACGTTTGTACCTCTCGCTGTCTCGTACCACGAAAGGAGATTTCCTCGTAAGGCGTTCTTCGTCGTTGGAATCTCAGAGTGCAGAAAAAGCTGCGACGGCGGACCGCGAGGACGTGCCAACCTGTAATTGTTCCTCGATGTAATTGTCCAGTCTCGCACCGGTTCGGTCCACCCACCCTACGTGTTCCCCGAAGACTCTAGAAATTTATACAATTCTGTCGCAATCGTGTGATAGAGTTTTTTTTCCATGAAATTATCTAATATTCTATGCTTGTATAACCGTACTTCTTTGAGAATAAAACAGTAGTAATTAATTCTAAAGTGGAATGCCAATTATTAAAATTTAATTTAAGAAAAAATGCAGTATTAATCAGATCAGTTTTTCTGGATCATGAAAAAGATCATTTGTCATAACCATACTCAGGATTTTATTTAAAGGGAGAAAGGGAGGCCAAATTAGAATTGAGACTTTGGGAGGAAGGTAGTAGAGTGATATGGATTACTGAACTTGTTTTGTTTTATATTATTATTTTTAATTAATTACTGGCAGATAAACTGGCACAAAATCACACCTATTTAATTTACTAATTTTATGTTTCTCTTAAAATTGTGAATTGAAAAAAACCTAAATTTGTAACACTTGGATTCTTAGAAAATATTTCTATAACTTTCACCTCCAATTCTTTCTTCTTTTCTAAAATTACTTTTTTGTGAATACTCAGTAAGCACAGTCAGTTTAAGCGTTTTATTTTTGTCCTTTAATTGAATAGTTTCAAGATGAGATGTAAAGCGGAATTATAAGAGATGGGATCTGAGAGAGAAAAAAATAGTATTGAAAGAAGGAGATATGTATCATTTATGGAGAGATTTGTCAAAGAATAAGAGATCGGGAACATAATTATCTGGCGAGTCAAGAAACTCAAAGGTCGCGAGAAAGAAAGAAGTAAAAAAAAAACGATGAGATTGCAACAGAAAAGGGGAAAGAACGAGGGAAAGGGTAAGATGGTCGGGGGTTTATTCTTCGGTACGGCTGGAATCCGAAATGTTCAGAGGGCGCGTTATCTTCTTGCGTCGCTTCTCGACAGCACCATTCGCGGATTCCATGATATCGTGGTGTGAGTATATTAGCCTATATGAGTACATGTCTTTGTGTGTATATATATATGTACACAGATGCAACGAATAAATTAGCGCACGTGCGAGATGATATACCTTCACATCTTCTACGAGACGTGAAAGAAACACTTAAAAATAATTAAAAAAAAACATTTGCGTCCGTTTTTTTCACGTGTGTGATGTCTCTTTGTAATCTTATAAAACATTCACGTAATTCTTGCAAGATTTCGATTTATATTAATTGAAATAGTTATTTTTGTTTAAAGAAAGTGATGTTAATGATAAATTAAAAAATTCTTTTTTTTTTCATTTTATTCGTAAACAAACTTTAATAATTATTCATGTAATTTGTGTGAGATTTATACTAATTGAAACAATTATTTTTATTTTAGAAAAGTATACCGATAAATTCCATTTGTAAGGAATCGCAAATTATTTACAGGTGTAACAAATATTTATTCTTTTTCGTACTCGCTACAAAAATTATTTGCAATAAATACAAAATATTTGTTAAATATGTAAATTTGTTTACTATATAAATATACAAATTTGACAATTAAATTTTTTAATCCCTTTCGCGTTCATAGCAAATCTTTTCCCTCTGTGCAGGAATAACTTTTGCGATGCGATGTACTCAATGAGAACTCAGGAATCGAATATATATAGTGTGAGTTTCAATAATTAATTGTCCCTTAAGTGAATGATAAAAAGTGCCGAGTCTGCTTCGTGCCGGATATCCTATAGGACCAGAGATTAAAGCTCCGACCACGGTTCGGTTTTTTGTCCTTATCCACGACGAGAAAGGGGCGCCAAATTGAAAAGTGGCGAATTAAATGGTTAATTAAGAGCTTGGCCTTTTGTATTTGTCTATATTATCTGCATCGTCACTCGATATTTACGCTATTTTTAATACCAATATCAATACCATTAATTCAAGATTTACAAATAAAGATATTTCCATAATGTCATATTTTTATTAAACCCAGGATAAATTGGTAATTTTTAGACGCTTAACTGGAAAAATATAATCTAGAATTCGGTCGATTCCGCGTACAACCGGGAGTTGTACATCAGAAAAGGTGAAAGGGAAAAGAGAAAAAGAGAAAGAGAGAAGGAAAGAAGAAAGAGAGTGCTGGATCCCGTAGCGGTAACGAGTCGAGACGGCCCGAGAACATCGGCGGTGCCACTTCAAAGCGAGAATCCCGCGCAATCAGGCCCCCCCTAGCCCTCCCGAGGCACGTTTGAAAAACCGAGCGCGAGGGCACCATCGCGTTGTCCCCGCGCCTCTCGCGTGCCCTCTCGTCGCTTCTCGCAGCCTCGCGATCTCGGTCCAGAGCGACCGGAGTGAGAACGCGGAGATCACCTCGCAATCGAGAGAGCAACCTCGCGACATTGATGACGCCGATGGTACTACTGTGTTTTCTCGTTCTCTCTTTTCCTACAGTCCCTTTCTGCAACTAACAATAATACCCATTTCTACCTAATGTTGGTTAACTTTATAATCTCTTCATCTTTTTCTAATTTAGAATCAGAAAAAATGAAGAGTTAGTTGAACCAAGATTAAAATTAAATCACATTGATAGAAAAGGACATAAGAGCTACTACCAATATAAACTAACTTTAATCTTGATTCAAGTCACTTTCATCTTTTTTAGTATACATATAGATTGACTTTAATCTTGGTTCAACTTATTTTTCATCTTTTTCTAACTCCAAGAATTAAAAAGATGAAAAGTAAGTCGAGATTAAAGATAATCTGTATTGGTGAAAACGAGCATAAAGCTTTTATTGTAGGTTTATCATACCGTAAAACAAAGACTTCTCATTCGTCTAACAATAAAATTTTATTAAAGAAAATTTGTGTCGTTTTTGTGTTACTGAAGCAATGTCAAGTTAAAATATTAGTATTCTTAATGGAATGTATATTTGCTATGAAAATAAAATATATTTAATAGCTATACAAAATTAATATTTGCTTGAAATATTTTTTCTTGATATTATTGTAATTACGCGATATTATTTATACAATCCGAGTTTGCGGCTCGCTAAAGTATTGTTAGAAAAGATGTAGAAATGAATTAATTAGTCGGATCATACGGCTCGCACGCGCCATGGTACATTAATAAATTACTTTCTGTTCTCTCTGATTCTCCTTCACATTTGCACTGCTCTGCGATAACTGTAAATGCGAAACGACGTCATTAGTGGCCACCGCGATGCACAGATCCGCGCTTTTTTAATTGCTGCTTTCGGTCACGTGTGTCTAGGAAAATATCTACCGAGACAGTTACGAGTAATTACACCCGTATAAAATATTACCGCTGTATTAAATGTGCTTGGATATAATTTAATGCATTTCTACCGTCAATGTAATAAATCCCCGCTTTAATACCCTTTTCTTTTCTCTCGTATAAAATCCTCTCTCTACTCTAAGCTCTGAGATCTACGCTCGTTGAATTAACGTAATCCTCGAAGGACCGTATTGACACTGCGTGCTTCCTGTTACTTTATGGATCGATATTTTTTTTCACGACAGCGAAAATTAAATTTTATAAGATTTGATGTAAGATTTGATTTAATCGCTCGATAATCATGTTATCCGATATTATCGAAAACGTTTTCTTGTAGATTGTTAAAGCGCAGCTTAATCTTTTCTGAGTAAATTCTCTTATTTATAAGTTATTTAATTTTTTTTATCTTGATTCTTACGTAAAATCATATTTTGCGTAATTATTTATTAAGATCGTAGCATTACAAATTAAATCAAATTTATTTATATATATCTATACTAATATCATTTGATAAATGTTATAAAAAAGTTTATTTTAATCCGTAATCATTTAAAAGTTATTTAAGACTACAGAAAAATATAATTCTTTCATTACATAAAGTTATTACATCAAATTATTTGTTGTTTTTTGCGATTACTTTCAGATGTACATTGAAAAAAAATTATAAAGTTTTAATACGTATTTCTTTGTATAGTTGATACTAAGTAAACATTTATTTACAGTAAATAAATATTTACAATATAAAATGATAGTTAAATCAAATTAATAATTTTTGTATTAAATAAATATTCATATTTAGTAAATTAGAACTATTTAAACAAATATTTATTAAAATTTAGTTTTTTAGTGCATTCATGTAAAAAACTTTTTAATTAATATTATAGTCTTTTTAGTTAATTTTGTTGTTGATACTTTTAGCTGATATTGTAAGTTAAAATCCTTAAATTATTATTCATTTATATATATATATATATATACACATTCGTATATACTTATATAACAGAGAAAAAATGGCGTCCGTACATTAATTTTGTAGAAAATATTTTGCTTTATTCACTTGGCAATCTTCGACAGGGGAATATGATAGAAGCAGGAGAAGAAAGCTGGAAACGGGCATCTATCGGTGTCAGAGAGCAATAAATACTTTGGACAGGACGATCCGTTGCATGCATGATAATGTCGCGCATCAGAGAACGATCCTGATCATCTCCGTCGCGTCGCGTACGAGAAGCGCAGATTACTCACGCCGATATGAATAGTTATTCGCGGTAATTGGTTGAGGCCTCGTTGCTTCGTCGAGATTTTCACCGCGCGCCGTCCGCCGAGTCAGGTTTTGTTAAACACGCTTCTGATTGCTTCATCCGCGTTATCTCTGCATCGGGCTTTCTTTCACGGAATAGCCGCCCGTAAAATGCAAATGTTCGAGTTGGTTAACGGTAAGACTACGTTGCGAGCGAGTGTCGTTTTTACGATTGGCGAACAAATTAATTATATTGTTGCAGACGTAATTGAGGATTACAGCGTACTACTATCGATTTTCGATTTTACTTTGGATAAATCCTGACTTGCATAAATCAAACAAGTCGCAGGAAAATCGTCTGTAATTTTTTACACGGGATAAAATGGAATACATTTTGTAGTGTATGCAAATTAATTTATTAATAAATTCTTATTAATAAGTTGTGGACTGATATTTTCTGCCTAGGTTGCTTTCCAAAACTCGACTCTGTTAAATACGTGTATCATTTTAATTTTGTTCATCGAATGAACAAGGATAAAAGATACTCGGAGTTGATAGAGTCAAGTTTTAGAATGCAACCCTGATAATCTCAGTGATGTTTCAATAGATTTATTAAAATTTTATTATTTTGTGTATCAAAATATGTATTAGCGATGTTAAATAAATAAATAAAAATAAATAAATATATATGTATAATGCCATACGAATAATATGAAATGTTAGTTTGAAGTACACATTTATAATAATTATAATTGTCACTTATCAAAATAATAAAAGTTGAGATTTTCTGATAAACTCAATAGTTACAATAAAATTAAGAGCATAAAAAACAAACACAAAATCTTTGTGCAAGTTATCTATTAAATAAATTTTTATTATTTATATATCATATAGGAAAGAAAATCTGATCTTTAATTGCAATTTTCAATATTTTTTCATCATTTTAGATTAAAATTAATGTTTGCAAATAATTCAGTACATCAAAATAAACAAAAAATGCGTATAAAAAAGATTCAATTGCTTTGGTTAAACCTGACCTATTTTTTTATTCACTGTTTAATATATATTGAATAAAACAATCAATTTTAGCCTAAACGATGAAACCTTTGTTATGTATATATATTTTTTTGGCTTACTGAATCACACATTTGCAAATGTAATATTAAGCTAAACTGATTGGAAAATATTAAAAATTACAATTAAAAATCAGATTTCGACAAAATTATGCTTGTTGTAATAATTTTGCGATTTTCAACATGTTCCCATTAGATCAAATTGAAATAAACGTTTGCAAATAATTCAGCACATCCAAAAATGCAAGAAAATATACATAAGAAAGATTCCTCATTTAGGCTAAACTCCGATAATTTTATCTGCTTGCCTCCTCTTGAATACAATTTTTCTCTTTCTTTATTATAACTTGTTTGATCTAAATTATAAATTTGGGAAAACTTACGTTATAAAAGAAATATTTTGCGGTAATTTTTTCATTGTTCCTTTCGTCATAAATAAACGGAACGCAATACCAATTTGCCTCTTGTGCTAATAAGCTTCGATCTTCTTTACATAAATGTTTCAATCTTCTTATTCAGTTATCCAATATGTTTTTCACAATATTTAAAAAATGGTTACATTAAAATTAATTAAATAAATTTATTATTAAATAAATATATTATTATTAAATAAATATAGAACCATAATTATTCTAAGCAACAACACGAGAAGAATATCAGGATGCTCCTAGTATAATATTATCGGGATTCAAACAGAGGCCTGCTACTGGTCTCCAAATTTTCTTTAATTGGCAATGACTCTGCCACTGAACTACACAGTTTTTATATTTGATATTTGCTACGTTATATTTACTTATACATATCTTATATTACGAAGAAACTATATCTTAAATGTCAAACTGTAGTTTCTAGACGTTACGTTAACAGTTGACAATGAAAGAATTATATATTTGACTTGTACGAACTTAGATCTTAATTTCTAGTCTTGAGATGCCTGAATTCGTTGATTTTTGAACAAGACAAATTGATTCTTTCGTTGTTAACTGTCAACTTAATATCTAAAAAATTAGAGTTTGATGAGATAATTATGGTTCTAAATTTATTTAACGATTTTATAATTCTCAACTATACATCTCTCGTTTTAGAATCTTACATCTTAATTAACAGGTTTGGAGATCCAAATTACCTACGGCATTTTGAGCTCTGTAATTATTATAAATCTCTTATCACAAATCTCTATGGCAGAAATTTCTTTTTAATGAAATGTCAGAATGCATAGAATCGAAATATCAAAATATAAAAAGGTTTTGATAATAATTGAAAAGTTATAACAAAAGAAACGTTAAAGAACAATTTGTAAAAAAGTGCAAAAATCAGTTTTTTTAAATATTGTGATATTTTTATGATAAAAAGAGATACAAATAAAAATATTATTATTCACAAATAAAAATAGTATTGTTTTAAAAAGAGGAAAATGTGAACTGTAAGAAAAAAATATGTTATACATTGACTTATTTAAAAAAATGTGATTATTTGCACAAGTAAAGTGGAGGTATTTTTATACATGTTCGGAAAAATCAATATTTTCACGATTGAAAATAAAAAAAAATATTTTGAATATATATTAAATATATAATAATTTCTATCGATTATTTACGATTTTATAACTCCAAGAAAATAAATCGGTCATTTCGACAAAACGTCTCTCTCGTAAAAATGCTATTTTTGAAAATAAATGTTTTAAATATATGTTTTAATATATGTTTTAAGAGTACACATATACCTGAATATAACATCAATGAACAGATACTTAAAAAAAAAATGAATTTTTACTTTTGGCAAAAACCTGAAGTAACATTTGACGATGATTTCAAATCACCCAAGCCAAACTTTTATTGCATCAAAATCAGCATCAAGATGATAACCAAACAGTTGCATCGCGACTATCGACAGAGGAAGGTTCCGAGTTTTTACTCGCCCACTTTAATTCTACAATATTAACCATACAAAAATAGAGACCAACTAAAATTTTCACTTGGATCCAAATGACCCACTCATGTTATAGTTGAGGGTCAAATGTAACTATTTTTTAAATGCTGTGAAAAACATACTGAGGACCAAATGAAAAAATCCAAATATTTCTGTATGTTTATATGATGGTTTATTTATATAATACAAATCAATCAGATAACTTGCACGAAGACCTTGCATTTAGCTTTTATGCTCCTATTTTTTATTCTAACTATTGTCATTTATACTGCTTATGTCACTTACTACTGTAGTCATTAAAATTGCAAGACCTTGGATCTTGTGTCACGAAACAATATTTATGCACATTAAAAATAAGATATCATCAAAGTCAGAATAAAATAACAAAAATCATAACATGTCTAAGGTTTACTTAAAAAAAGGGAAAATATTCAACTTTATGAAAGTCATCTTTTGATACGATTTTCTAAAAACTTGTTGAAATTATTAAACACGCAATATATAATATATTATATATAACGAAATATATAACAAACATTTTCGAGGACTGTTATTACGCTGTATATATATATATATATATATATATATATATATATATACATACACACAGTCGAAAGTTCTCTATTATTATATTTTGCAATTTTCGCAATAGTTAACAAGATATTAAGTACTAAAAATTGTCGAAAATTGGTATTTAATAATTTTTTATGCAAATACTATCAATTTTACAGAAAAACTGCAAGAGACAAAAATTGTTTATTTTCTTCTCATAGAGCTCTAAGAATTTCTTCAGAATTTTTTATCAATTTTTTAGTACTGTATTTTCTTATTTTTACCAAGAGAAAATACGATTAAAAAATTCTGAACAAATTTTGAAAAAATAGAGTTCTATGAGAAGAAAATAAACAATGTTAGTCTCTCGTTATTTTTCTGTAAAGTTGATAGTATTTAATAAAAAATGATTGAAAATTCAATGTTCAGCGATTTTTAGTAATTAATATCTCATTAACCATTGCGAAAATTGCAAAATGGTGCAGGACTTTTTAACTCAATTTAGTCCGCTCTACCCATGAAATATTGTTTTGGGATGCCTTGTATATATGGAGTGAGTGAATAGTTTCGGCCCGATGAAATATCTCAAAAATTAAGCATTTCCGAAAGAAATGTTTCCTACAAAAGTTGTAGGATTTTAAATGATCTATTCACTGATCTGGTCAGTCTGATTTTGGGTGGCGTCGCCAAAGTCAAATTGAGATAATATCGATTTTTTTAAATGACACGCTATTTTTGGTTCCAGAATCTAATGGCAAGCTGGTGTTAAGAGCTTTTCAAAATACTACCATAAAGTTATTTTTCATAAAAAAAGTACTTTTCAAGTTATAAGGCTTGAAAGTTACAGTAACTGGCATTAGCATTACGCATAGTGTCTGACCGACGGCTAAAACCTCTTGAATGTTGTTCAGGATTATCTTGGATAACATTTGTTAAAATCAAGGTCATTGGAAATTGTTTCTCTTATATTTATTTTTTACATAAAAATGAATTATCAATACAAAAATGAAAATAAAAGAATCTCCAATGATCTTATCAAATGTTATCCAGGGCAATGTAATCCTGAACAACATTCAAGAGATTTCAGCCGTCAGTCGGATACCATGCGTAATATTAATACCGTACACTTATTAGTCGATAAAAATAATAAATAATGAAGAAGTAAGCGACAAGATCTATGATTTAGTTTTATTGTGAAAAATATACAAATTATCGCATAAACATTAAAATTGCATTATTGTTCAACTTAATAAGTTTCGCGTCAAATCCTGTCGCTAAGTGCGCAAACAAAAGCTGTAGTAATAATTGGGAGTATCATTATTATTATAAGTAGCAAGGATACACATAGACTTACTGTTTTTCCCCGTGAATGAATACATAAACACATCACAGATTATGGAATCTATATAAAAGCAAAGAATGTTTGCGCTGATCCAACTAGTGTACATTTGAGCATCAAAGCAAATCACGATGATTAAGCTGTTCCTCATTGCGTTGCTTTGCGTGGTGGTGGTAAGAAGTCGATAATAGCTCATTTATAGTCTTAGAATGAAGCAATATAAATTACACGTTATTAATATTATTAATGTATTAATATGAATGTTATAAATTAAATATATGAATGCATTTTAAAAAAGATTACAAAGATTAAAGTCTCAATTAAAATCGATATGAAAGGAGGATGTTAAAAAGAATCCGAGTTCTGTCTAAAAAGGTAAGGAACAATATTTTTTGTAGATTTTGATCTCCTGAATACGATGAGATTATATTATTAAAAAGTTCGTTAGAGAAACGCTTCGAAAATTGAGTGCAGACATGGTATATTTACCAAATTTCAATATATTCTTGCTTAATTTTCGAGGTGATCCCTAAATGTCATTTACTTTTTAATAATTTTAGCAGGGGGAGGGGTGTTAAAATTTACAAAAAAATATTATTTCCTTTAGGCAAAAATCGGCCAGAGATCGAAGGATTTAATATCTTTCATTTTTCAGAGGATATTAAAAAAGAACTAATTTTTGATCTTACGTATAATAAAATTATTGAAAATTTTGTGATATTTGGAAAACACCTCGAAAATTAAGCAAGAATATTAAAATTTGAATAAATACATCATATTTATGCATAATTTTCGAAGTGTTCTCTAAATGTTACAAACTTTTTAATAATTTTATCGTATCCAGGAGAATAAAATCTGCAAAAAACATTGTCCTTTTTATTTAAATTCTTTTAGGCAGAAACCGACCTTTTTAGAAACATCCTCTTTTTCCATTAGGGATCGTTCGTGTATTACGTAAACAAATTTTTGGCCATTTTTAACCTCCTACCTCCATGTAAACAAGCGTAAGGATTTCTGAGATCATCCCCTCCTATAATTACGTAAGATTTTTCCATGCCACATAAAAAAAAGGCTAATTTGCTGATATTATTGACAGTTTTGACATGAATTAGTTTTGACATGACATTTTTTTATCATGTCAAAACTAATTGCAATGCAATAATACGATTTTTTTCAACATTATTAAAAAAAAGAATCATACAATTGCATTGAAAAAATAGTGCCAAAACGAATGTTATTAATAATATCAGCAAATTAAATATATTTTTAATCTAAAATATATTATAAGAAAATAAATATATAAATATAATATGTTGTTGACAAAATTAATATATTTTATTTTATATTATTGAGGATAATTTTTTTTTAAGGTTATGCTATTGCACTGTTTACACATTAAATTGGTTTATTAGATTAAAACAATCTTCCTAACAACGGCTCCTTACAAAATAGATGTATCAATAAATGCTTAAAAAATTTTGATTATAATTTTTTCAGCGCGTTATTAGATTTTTTCTAATATAATGAGAAAAATGAAGAGAAGGAAAATACATATAGGAATAAATTATTATCGAAAGCAAAAGGCAAATATAAATAACATATTTTTTTTAGTGATGCTTTTGCAAATAATTTTTGGAAAACACATTTTTCGAAGCACTCGATTAATTTTGCGAAATAATACCGATTGTTTAGAGTTGCATAATTTTAGCATTACTAATATTTCGTTATTAATATCGACTACTATGATTATATTTATAATAAAACATACAATTGTCTTTTCAGATCGCCAATACTCAAGTCGATCAAAGGAATGAAGTAAGTACGACTGAATGT
Source organism: Acromyrmex echinatior (assembly GCF_024713525.1). Classification (NCBI taxonomy): domain Eukaryota; kingdom Metazoa; phylum Arthropoda; class Insecta; order Hymenoptera; family Formicidae; genus Acromyrmex; species Acromyrmex echinatior. The sequence goes on along the minus strand of NC_141865.1, from coordinate 315,972 downwards.
TTTGTAATTTCTCGCGGAATTATGCCAGAAAAATTTGACAAATTTTTCAATTTAAATTTTCAATATGAATATGAATAATTTTTTTCGTACTCTTGTCAGATAGTTTTTGAGATAATTTTTATTTAAAGATGGGTACAGGATTAAGAAAAGTAAGCGCTGATATGGCTGAACATGCTATGACGGGTCAAAGTAGTCCTTTATTAATGCAAGGTATGACACAAGGGAGGAACTCAAGAAGACAGCGACCAACAAGACGTCGGGCAAGAACACAAAATCGAGGATAGGAAAAGGAAGACGAAAAATAAGCTCTGGTAAAAACATTTTTCAAATTAAGAATCGCAATCCTTTGGATTTATTAATAATATTTAATTCGATAAGTAACATTTTCATTTTGTTGATAGTAATTAATCATACTTAATATTAATTGTGTAAAACGCTAACACATAACGCGATTAATTCCATATAAAATAAATATAAAAGAGAAAAGTATTTACTATTTTTAATTTTAATTAAAACTTTTACGAAAAATTTAATAAACTTAGAAAATCGATTGGCAATGATTTCATGATGTCTCATAGAAGCAGTCACTTGGTCTCATATTTTCGAATTGTTATTTATTTGAAGAGCGCACAATAAAGATGTGCCGAAACATATTTATATAATAATTTATATAATTAATAATTTATATAATTAATATCTAATTTTTATATCTTACATTAATATATAATATATATTTATATTTATTTACTCTAATTTTAATCGTGAACTATTGACTCTTCTACATCCCTTAATTTTTTCATTGTTTTAAATTTAATAACATATAGAAATATATAAGGATAAGAATAATAAGAATTTAAAGAGTTAAATCGATTTTAGATGATTTATATCATAAATAGAATTATTATTCAGATTAGAACTAGCAAAGCAGACAAATTAATTTTTATCAAATTTATAAAAGCACATTTTCTAAAATTTTTCGTTACTTTTATTGGAATATATAAATTATTAAACTGGTCAATGCATTTCCCTTTATTCTTTAAAAAAGCATATAGTATAATTATATACAAATATTACCTAATTCTTGATAATTCTAATATTAAAAAATGTCACAAGGATAATTTTGTATATTTATTTCGCAGGTCTTTTCTGGTACACATATCATTATAAAATACAGATAAAGGTTTGACTAGATAGGCTGAAGGTTAATTTTCTCTCAGCACTATAGGTATCACGTATTTTAAATTATTCGCACGGCTAAAAAAAAACCACAAAAATTTTAAAATAATAAAGCTTGTCACTGCAATAAATTTTTCATTATTATTTAAATCGTTTCTCCATTTGTATTTATATTTCCTTATTTCTTCATACTTATTTCCTAAATGAAAACAATTATTTTTTATTTTTTATATAAGCTATTTTTGTTATTATGTCCTTTGTTTTTTTGCTCTATTAGAAATAAATAAATTTTAAATAGCTTAATATCTTAATACTTCTTAATGCTTTTTTGAGAAGCAAACAATGATCCTAATTATCTTGTTCATTTTACAGTCGATAGTATACACTATCAAATATCGCGAAAAAAGTAAAGGCCCTGGCATATAATGACTAAGACTTAAGCAGTAAGGGCCGGTTTTACTAACACCGATTAACCTTAGGGAATAACTGTTAATCGTAATTGGTCAATTCTACTAAACAGCAGATGCGATTGGTCAGTTAATGGCGGATTAAGTAACTGGCGTGGGTAAAACCAGTCCTAAGGAAATCAACATGTTGGATTCGCTACTGCTCGTTATGGTCTTATGGTCTGTACTGTGATTGGTCGATTCACTTACTGCTTAAGTCTTATGTCTTCAGTTTTTCTATGTGCCACAGTCTTAATTCGTGTACTTGTTTGAGATAAATTCTCGTCAAAATAACGTGCGACAATTTGCTTTAATTGTCGCGTAATCTTACCGAAGATTCAAATTTTCATTAAAACTTCTATTAACATTTACGAATATATTACGCATTCGAGAAAAAGTTGATTCAACCAAATGGATACTTATCTCACTTCTAAAAGTGTACACTAGTTTAATTATCACAAAAAACAGATCTATTGTGAGAATTTTACACAGGATCATGAGACGCAATTAAAAATTACATATATCAAGATTATCATGGTGTTCACTTAACTCGACATATCACACTATCACAAATGCTGATATTTCGACTGTCGTTTTGTTTTCGCCGTCACTATTGTAGGATTATGTATTCAATCAAGTATTGATAGACGATCAGAATAATGAGAGAAGTACAGCAGTCATATAAGATCAATTCTACATTGGTCATATCATAACGTCGCAAGTGGCGAAAGTGTCATTTAAAATTGACACTTTAAAATTGACGCATCAGATTGGGTGACACAACGAGATCATCTGCGACGCCTACGATATGACCAATGCAGAACCGATCTAATGGTCTTAATTGCAGAAAAAAATCCTGGTGCTAAAAATCCTGGTTTCGTTATTTTTTCTTTTTTAATAGTTCAAAAGAACAAATCATCACTCTTCTTATAATTGCTTGATCGTTTGTTAATATTAACTCTCAATATACATGATGGTTTCTGGCACCCTTATTATTATTATTATTATTATTAGCTTTTATTGCAATATAAAATACAGCAAATAGCAGGGCACCAGCAAGACTGCTGTTACAAAGCCAGCTAGTAGATAACAATATAGCAACAAGCGAATAAAACAGATAGAAAAATCTTGAGCGCCACATATCACATAATAAACATAAAACAAGTACATCATTGACATCATACTAACATTTACATTCATATTTACATTTACGATTGAAATCACAATTACATTTGCATTCACCGAGTTAAAATATAATAAAATATATCACGCATCATTCGTGCGGATATCAAATAATTCGCGAGAGGTGAAAAGCGATCAGTGACATCGATCGACGATTACAAAGATGTGAGAGATGCAATGTAACCAGCAGCAGCCAAGCGAAAAGAAGTCACGGAAAAGCAGTTTGTAACATGAAGAGGAAGTATATTGTAAAACTTAACCGAAGTATAGGAAAAGGCTGTATGAATTTAGCAGAGCGATAATAGAGAATGGATAAGTTATTTTGAGCGAGTGTCAAGAAGGTCAGAAGAGGAAGCTTTGAATTAAAATGCAAGAGATTACGTACATAGGAGAGAATATCGGTCCTGAGGGTACAGAAAGTAAGATAACATAAGTGAAGAACGAAACGTTGGTGGATTTTAAATCAGAACTTAAGAATGAAAATATTGAAATTTAAATATATAATAAATATATATATAAATTTAATAATTGAAAAGTTATGTCAAAAACGTTAAAGAATAATTTATGGAAAAAATGGAAAAATCAGTTGAAAAAAAATCATATCTTTATGATAAAAAATATATAGCTGAAAACAAGTAATGTTTCGAAAAAAGGAAAATATAAACTATAAAAAAAAAAACATTATATTGACTTATTCCAAAAAGTATCATTATAATAATATACTTTATTAAATAAAGTGGAGGTATTTTTATACATGTTCGGAAAAATGATATCATTATTTTCACAATTGGAAATAAAAAATGTTTCGAATATATTAAATATATAATAATTTCTCTCAACATTATTTACTCACGATTATTTTATTAACTCCGAGAAAATAAAACAATTGTTTCAAGACGTCTCTCTCGTAAAAATGTTATTTCTGAAAATGAATGTCCTAAATATATGTTTTAATTGTAACGGCACATATATAGCCGGACACTTATGAAAAACGAATTTTTATTTTCGGTAAAAATCTGTTGACGTTACATTTGACGGGTCCAAGCCATCTAAGCCAAATTTTTATCACAATCAGTATCAAGGTGACAACTAAATAGCCGCATCGACAGAGGAAAGTTTCAAGTTTTTTATTCGCTCATTTTAACTTTGCGATTACGAAAATAGAGGTAAACTAAAATTTTCCGGATCCAAATGATCCCTCACGTAGTTGAAGATCAAATGTAACTATTTTTTGAAGTTTATTACAATTTTTTAAGATTAATTTAAGAAATTTGGGGGGATTATTAATATTTTAGATTGATTGCGTTGAAAGTCCGACAACCATATCGGCACGTAATTATCATTTCTGAAATTAATTCATTTATATGAATATATATATTAGTTCAACATCTCAACACTCAGACCGTAGTAACGCTTTGTATTTTAAAGTAATATTTTTTGAATGCTATGAAAAACATATTAAGGATGACCAAATGAGAAAATCAAAACGTTTACGTATTTATATGAAGATTTGTTTAATAAATAACTTACACAAAGATTTTGTTTAACTTTTTATGTTCCTATTTTTAATTTTAACTATTGTCATTTATACTGCTTATATCATACTTATCATTATAGTCACACTAAAATTGCAAGACCTTGGATCTTGTGTCACAAAACAATATTTACGGCCGACGCTCATTAAAAGTAAGATATCATCAAAGCCAGAATAAAATAAAAATTGTGATATGTCTGAGGTTCATTTAAAGAAATTGAAAAATATTCAATTTGATGAAAGTCATCTTTAGATATGATTTTCTAAAGATTTGTTAAAATCATTAAAATAATTAAAAAATACGCAATATATAATACATGAACATTTTTGAAGGATATTATCAAGTTGTATATATATTATATATATATATATATATATATATATATGTATGTATACTTATATTTCGCTTTTGCGATAATTTGGATATATATTTTTCATATAAAACTAAATCATAGATCTTGTCGCTTGCTTTTTCATTGTTTATTATTTTTACTGACTAGTACGACCACCTATGTACATATGACACACACACTTATGTACATATAAACATGTGTTGTGTTGTGTGTGTGTGTGTGTGTGTGTGTGTGTGTGTGTGTCACATAGGTACTAGTCGGTAAAGATAATAAACAATGAAGAAGCAAGCGACAAGATCTATGATTTAGTTTTATCATGAAAAATATGCAAATTATCGCAGAAGCGAAACATTATAATTACATTATTGTCCAACTTAATAAGTTTCGCGTCAAATCCTGTCGCTAATTGCGCAAACAAAAGTCATAGTAATAATCGGAAGTATCATTATTATTATAAGTAGCAAGAAATCACGTGGACTTGCTGTTTTTTTCCGTAAATGGACACATAAACATGTCACGGATTATGGGATCTATATAAAAGCGAAGAACGTTTGCGCTGATGCAACTAGTGTATGTTTGAGCTTCAAAGCGAATCACGATGATTAAGCTGTTCCTTATTACGTTGCTTTGCGTGGCGATGGTAAGAAGTTAATAATAGCTCATACATAGTCTTAAAATGAAGCAATGTAAATTACATGTATTATTAATGTATTAATATGAATATTAGAAATTAAATATACGAACTCGCGTTTTAAAATATAGATTAAAGTCTCAATTAAGATCGATATGAAAAAATGAAGTTGAAAAGAATCCGATTTTTGTCTAAAAAAGTAAGGAACAATATTTTTTGTAGATTTTGATTTTCTGAATACGATAGGATTATATTATTAAAAAGTTCGTAGTGTTTGAAGAAAGCTTCGAAAATTAAATACAAACATAGTATATTTCAATACATAGTATATTCTTACTTATTTTTTGAGATATTCTCTAATAAATATCATTAACTTTTTAATAATTTTAGCATATCTAGAAAGTGTTAAAATTTATAAAATAACTATTTTCTTTATTTACATCTTTTTAGGCATTGACCAGAATTGAAGGATTTAATATCCCTTGTTATTCAGAGAATATTAAAAAAGGGCCAATTTTTGACCCTATATTATAATAATAAAGTTATTAAAAATTTCGTGACATTTGAGGAACACCTCGAAAATTAAACAAGACTATTGAAATTTGAATAAAATAATATTGTGTTCAATTTTCGAAGTGTTTCCTAAACGCTATAAACGTGTTTCCCAAACTATATAATAATTTCATCGTATTCAGGAGGTCAAAATCTACAAAAAAAATCATTCTTTTTATTTATATTCTTTTAGGAAATCGGCCCTTTTTAGAAACTTTTTTCTTTCTAATTACATATAAAATAGATCAATAAATACCTAAAAAGTTTTTATCATTTATTTTTTTCTAATGAAAAAAAAATAAAGAGAAGGAAAACACATAGGGATAAATTATTACATAGTAGGACAAAAATCGATTTTTTCTTCCCATGAAAAAATCAAAGAGATTCTGAAAGTAGATGTAAAAAAAAATACCCGTGTCTTGGCATTTTACCAGATCAAGTCATTTTTATGCAGCCATTTATCGTATTTGCTTCATATTAGCTGTTTACAATTGTTTTAAATTACACAATAATTTTTTAAAACAAATAATTGATGTTTTTGCATGTGAATGTTTTGTATTCGGACTCAACACATAGTTTCACATGCAAAAATGTCAATTATTTATTTTAATAAATCATCATATAATTTAAAAGAATCTCTTTGATTTTTTTCATTGAAGGGAATGTATGTTGTCCTGTGTTATTAAAAGCAGAAAACAAGTATAAATAACATATTTTTGTAAACAATTTTTGGAAAACACATTTTTCGAAACACTCGATATTTCGTGGAAAAATACTAATTATTTAGAGTTACATAAGTATAACATTACTAATATTTCGTTATTAATATCGCCTGATATGATCATATTTATAACAAAACATTCAACTACCTTTTCAGTTCGTCGATTCCCAAGAAGATCAAATGAATGAAGTGAGTACTACTGAATATTTTGTAATTTCTCACGGAATTATGCCAGAAAAAAATTTTATAAGTTTTTCAATTTACATTTTGCATATGAATATGAATAACTTTTTTGTATTCTGGTCAGATAATTTTTGCGATAAGATAATTTTTATTTAAAGATGGGAACAGAACTAAGGAAAACAAGGGCTGATATGGCTGAACATGCTATGATGGGTCAAGGTAGTCCTTTATTAATGCAACGAAATAGAGAATTATCGAGACATGGACTACAAGGATCACCACAGGGAGGACCGCCAAATGGAGGACCACCACAGGGAGGACCACCACGGGGAGGATCATCACAAAATGAACGACAGGGAGGATTAACACAGGGAGGAGGTCTGCAGGGAGGAGGACGAGAGGGACAGGGTGAGGTTGGGGATTGGGGACAGTGATGGGAAGGGGGAGGAAACAGACCAGAACCGAGTAATCAAAGGCAAATGGAAAAATAGACTCTGGTAAACATTTTTCAAATTAAGAATCACGAACCTTTGACGGATTCATTAATAATATTTAATTCAATTTTATAGATAATATTTTCATTTCATTGATAATAATTAATCGTACTTAATATTAATCGTGTAAAACGCCAACACACGCGATTTATTTCATATAAAATAAATAACAAAAAAAATATCCACTATTTTTAATTTTAATTAAAATTTTTACGATTTAAATTAGAGGTGTGCGAATTAGTTCGAATTCGAATCGAATCGAATCGAATCGAATCACAATGGATTCGATTCGATTCATTTTCGGATCTGAAAGATTCGAAACCAATAAGTTCGAAGTTTCAAATCATCAGTGGTTCGATTTTGAATCACTTCTCTTGCTTTCTCTTCCCTGTATCTCCTGTCATCAATCTTGTATTAGCGCATATCAATCTTCATGCATTGTGCATGCGCGTGCGTTTATTCATCGCGTTAGTTATCATTGGACTCTATTAGATATTTTCTGATATGACTGCGCCGTGTTTTAAAATGATCGATAAAAGTAAGAGAGAGGGATCGTGGAAGACGGCCGTTTCTATCTCTTTCCATTTAATGGTGTAGTAAGAGAGAATGACAGGAAGATTGGCCGTCTTCCATAGTCTCTTTCATTATTGTCGACTTATTTTCAACATACTGATATTACCAAAATATTATTTTTAATATATTTATAACATATTATTAATTTTTTACACTTGTATTGTACATTCAAAATAAATTTTTTTAGCTTTTAATTGTTTTTAGCAGATGTCAGTAATGTAAAAATTTGATTCGATTTATTTTTGAATCAAAAGGATTCGATTCGATTCGATTCGGCGTAAAGATTTTAGATTCGATTCAATTCATTTTGAACATGTTGTTATAGATTCGAGATTCGATTCGATTCGACTTTGCAAATGCTTGATTCGCTCACCTCTAATTTAAATTTAATAACATATAGAAATATAAATTTATATAGAAATATAAGGATAAAAATAATAAGAATTTAAAGAATTAAATCGACTTTAGATGACTTATAAATCATAAATAGAATTATTATTTAGACTAGAACTAGCAAAGCAGACAAAATAATTGATTTGTAATCTTTATTAAATTCATAATGATACATTTTCTAAAATTTTTTTACTTGTTACTTTTGTTGGAATATGTAAATTATTAAATTAGTCAATGCACTTTCCTTTATTTTTTAAAAAAGCATGTAGTATAATAATATACAGATATTACCTATATTCTCAATAATTCTCGATATTCTAATATTAAAAAATGTGCGTGACAAGGATTAATTTTGTATATTATTTTGCAGGTCTCTGCTGATACATGTACCGTCATAAAATACAGAGGTTTAGTTGAATATTAACATTCTCTTAGCTATAGATATCACTTGTTTTAAATTATTCGCACAGCTAAAAAAAAAACACTGATAATTTTAGAATAATAAAGTTTATCACACTGCAGTAAATTTTTCATTATTGTTTAAACTGTTTCTCCGTTTGTATTTATATTTCCTTATTTCCTCATATTTATTTCCTAAATGAAAACGATTCTTTCTTATTTTATATATAAACTATTTATAGGGCAAATATAGATCCTAATTATCTTGTTCATTTTACAATCGATTGTATACACTATCGAACATTGCGAGAAAAGTAAAGGCCCTGGGATATAATGACTAAGACTTAAGCAGTAAGGGCCGATTTCACTAATATCGATTAATCGGGATTAACTGTCAACCGTAATTGATCAATTCTACTAAACAGCAAATGCGATTGGTCAATTAATGACTGATTAAGTAACTGACGTAGGAAACTGGCTTTAAGGAAATCTATACGTTTGATTCGCTACTGCTCACGTTATAATCTCACGTTATTATCTCTGTACTGTGATTGGTCGATTCATTTACTATTTAAGTCTTATGTCTTTAGTTTTTCTATGTTCCGCATTCTTAATTCGTGCACTTTGAGATAATTCGTCAAAATAACATGCGACAATTTGCCTTAATTGTCGCGTAATTTTGTTGAAGACAGATTTTCATTCATCAACTCCTATTGACATTTACGAATATATTACGCATTGAAGAAAAAAAGATTAATTATACGCTTCGATTTTATACGTAATCTCACGCGATGGTTGCTGCAAATCAACATAAATCGATATATAAAAAGATAAATATAATAAATTCTCTTACCGATTGATGCTGCATTACCATTCCGTATTGTCGTTCGTTCGAGCATTCAATTAGCTTGATCCGATTTATTATTATCTTTTATTGCAATACAAATACATAAAGCAAATGGTAGGGCACCAGTAAGACTGCTGCTACAAATCCAGCTAGTAGATAACAATATAGCAACAAGAGAATAAAACAGATAGAAAAATCTTGAGCAGCATATATCGCATAATATATGAGACAAATATATCATTGACATCATACTAACATTTGCATTCACATTTGCGAGAGAAATCACATATATACAGTTACATTCACCGAATTAAAATATAATATTACGCATTCGCGCGGACGTCAAGTAATTTGCGACAGGTGAAAAACGATCAGTGACATCGATCGACTCACAAACATGTGAGAGATGCAATGTAACCAGCAGCAGCCGAGCGAAAAGAAACCAGAGAAGAGGAGTTTGTAACATGAGGAGGAAGCATATTATAAAATTTAACTGAAGTATAGGAAAAGTCTACACGAATTTTAGCAGAACGATAACAGAGAATGGATAAGTTATTTTGATAGCGAGTGTCAGGGGGTCAGAGGAGTGAAGCTCTGAATTAAAATGCAGAAGGTTACGTAAATAGGAGGAAGTATTCGGAGAATACGGAAAGTAAAACAACACAAATGAACAACAAAAGCTGGAGGATTTTAAATCATCCAGAACTTAAGAACGATGGAGTTATGTGATCGAATTAACGAACACAATATGAAAAAACGAAGGCAGGAGTACTGAACGCATTAGATTGAGCACCCTTGCTACCCACAATGAATCTTTTGTGTCATTGGTTAATTTTCATCACTTTTACAACTATATAAAAATTATTAAGTGAATTCTTACATATATTTTGACATTTTTAGAAAATATTTCACAACTCGTAGAATTCGATTATTTCATATCGTTCGCAAATTATAGGAGTTTAAAGTCAGGTTTTTCATTCCTAAATATTAGGCTAGCAAATTTTTTTTTGGAAAACACTTTATGTTATTGATATACGATTTGCGGCATAATTTCGCACAAACGTAGCACAACATCGTGCAATCAAAAAAATTACAAAATTCGGAAAGTGCGATATTAACTTCACACACGTCATTCTTTTCGATTTTCAACTTCGTTTGATATTTTGACGTTTATTCGACATTTTGTTGCCCATAAAATGTACCTTAGTATGTGTGATGGTATTAAGATATTACAGTACATTATAATTATAATATTTCTTTTACCGATATATATTTTCGTGATTTAGGCATCGCGATATGCTCACATTATATATTATGGTATCAATTTTTTGATAATTTGACACTCTCTCTTTTTTAAATTAATATATTAAGTGTATTGCGTATACAGTAGAACGTTGAAAGCATACCTTGAAAATACTACAGATTAATCGAAATTCATAATAATAGTTCATTAATTAATTCTGTTAATAATGCTGCTATTTTCTAAGAGAGATCTTAATATGATAGAAAATAGTAAAAATTGAGACTTTTTAACAAAGTCAATAATTAAAATTAAGAGCATAAAAAATAAATACATGATCCTTGTACAAGTTATCTATTAAATAAACTTTTATTATTCATATACTTAAAGTTGGCAACGTTACCTCATAAAAATAATCGTTACCATTCTTTTTCATAAAAAGTAATTCGTTATCGTTACTCGTTATTGATTTCCAAAAGTAACTCGTTACCGCTACTATCACTTAAAATGTAACGAGTCGTTATTTTTTCGTTACTTTTTTTTCTTGACACTAATAGAATTATGAGTGCGAGCGTGACGTAGCAGGCAGTGCTATGCCAGATATATGAGATTGCTATGCCAGAGATCCCAGGTTTGATCCCAGGCAGAATCGAAAAATTTTTTCAAACGCTCGTAGTTCCTCTCGGCAAGCAATGGCAAACCGAGAATATCCTTGCCAAGAGCATTTCTCTAATAAAATTTCGTCGTTCGGAATCGGATGTTAAATTGTAGATCCTATATACTCTGTGTACAATCAGCGTGCGCTATCACAGGCATATGAAAGAACCCACCACGAGCAATAGGACTGAGATGATGAATAGAATATTGTAGTGCTTTTCATTAGCAGAACAATGCACATTAAAGCCGTTATACACCACTCTAATCTGAACATAAAAATGAGATATCTAATTAATAAAATGTATTGGAGACTTCGCAGTTTAACTCATTTTTATATTTTTATTATATTAAATATATATCTTAATATTATTTATTATAAATATTATTTATTATAAACATATATCTTTACGTCGATTTGTGTATCACGTTTTAAAGTGCACTGAGTGCATACTAGTTTTGCAATAAAAACGCTATTATATGCAGATTTTGGCGGTAAATATTCTGAAGAGAAATCAGAATTATATCTTTTAATAAAGAAATAAAATTTAAATACTGATAAATGTGTATATATATATATATATATATATATATATATATATATATATATATATACCTATTATCTAGTTAAAACCAAAACTTTTACGTGGTTATAAAAAAATAACGATAAAAGTAACTAGTGAAATCGTTATCGTTACACCAAAAATGTAACTGCGTAATCATGAACGTTACTCAGAAGAAAATCTATAGTCGTTATCCATTCGTTACCAGAAAAAATAATTTATAACGATAACGACATTAAGTAACGCGTTACTTGCTAACCCTGCATATACTACAGGGGAGGCCGGGGTTTATTAGCACAGTTTTCACAATTTCGACATTAGATTTTTTGAATAATTAATAAAATATACTGATATAATGATAGTGAGAACCTTTCTCTACATTTTCATACCAGTAATGGTTTTATATATTGTATAGTTTCTTTGCAATAAATGTAATACGAATATGTTGCATTATAGTCAATTTCCTCGATATGTAATTTGGTACACATTACGATGTAAGTTATTTCTATGATTTTTATAATTTTATAATAAATAACAATTGTTATTCAAAATAATGTATCGTATATTAACAGATACTTTTCTTGTAACTAATAATACATCACTTAAATTTGCTTTCTCAAGCCAAAGGACTTTAATACGAAATTATGAAATGTTCAAAAAGGAGGATGAGTAAAATTATTGGATTTTGATCTAAATGGATGATGGACTTTCGTTATATATGTTTTCTTGTATTTTTTAATGTGCTGAATCGTTTGCATATTATTATCGTTTATTTCAAACTGATTTGATGAAAAGGCATGTTGAAAACCGCATTTAAACTATTAAAAGAAACATAATATCGTTGAAATCTTTAATTGCAAATTTCAATATTTTTCCATCAGTTTAGTTGGATATTAACATTTGCAAATGATTCAGCATATCAAAAAATATAAAATAAAAATACATAACAAAGTTCCATTAGGCTAAAATTGATTGTTTTATTTAATATCTTTCTCTCTCTCTCTCTCTCTCTCTCTCTCTCTCTCTCTCTCTCTCTCTCTCTCTCTCTCTCTCTCTCTTTGTCTCTTTCTTTCTCCTGAACAATGAATAAAATAAAAAGGTCAGTTTTAATCAAAACAATTAAATCTTTCTTGCATGTTTTTTTGTTTGCTTTGATATACTGAATCATTTGCAAACGTTAATTTTAATCTAAAATGAAAAAATATTGAAAATTGCAATCAAAGATCAAATTTCGACGAAATTGTGCTACTTTTAATGTGATTTTCAACATTTTACTATCAAATCAAATTGAAATAAACATTTGTAAATAATTTAGCACATCTAAGAATACAAAAAAATATGCATAAAGAAGATTCCATCATTCAGACTAAAATTCGATAATTTTACCCATAGTCCTATATTTGTCTCCTCTTGATTTTCCCTTTTTTTTATTGTAACTTGTTTAATTTAAATGAAATTTAGGAAAAAGTACTTATATTATAAAAAAATATTTTGGGTAAATATGTAGTTTCGAGATTTGCTGTTAGTCTACGAATTTTCCTTAATTGGCAGCGACTCTATTAAACCACACAGTCCCTATATTTGATATTCGCTCTATTCTACTTACTTATATCTTATATTACGAAGAAACTGTCTTAAGAGTCAAATATGATTCTTTCATTGTTAACTATCAATATAATATCTAGAAAATTAAAGTTTGACACTTGAGATAATTCGTAATTATGTTCTATATTATATTCTAAATTTATTTAACGATTTCATAATCCACAACTGCATATTTCATTTTAGAGTCTTAATTAACAGGCCTGTATTCTAATTATCCACGACGTTTTTTATTAGCTCTACAGTTTAGATTATCACAAATCTCAATAGAAGAAATTTGTTTTTAATGAAATGTCAGAATGTATAGAATCGAAATATCAAAACATAAAAAGATATTGATAATAATTGAAAAATTATGTCAAAAACGTTAAAGAATAATTTGTGAAAAAATGCAAAAAAGTTTTTTTTAAAAATGATATCTTTATGATAAAAAAAGATATAAGTAAAAATAAGCAATGTTTTAAAAAGAGAAAAATGTAAACGATAAGAAAAAAATATGTTATATTATTAGGTGTTGGAATTAATTCGTAGCGTTTTTTAATGAAAGAATGTTATTTATTTCACATGAGCATTAAAAAATACATTAATGAAAGTACTTCCCATCACTTGTAAAACGCTACGAATTAATTCCAACACCTAATAACATATTCCAAAAAGTGTAATTATTTGCATAAGTAAATTGGAGGTTTTTATATTAGGTGTTGGAATTAATTCGTAGCGTTTTACAAGTGATGGGAAGTACTTTCATTAATGTATTTTTTAATGCTCATGTGAAATAAATAACATTCTTTCATTAAAAAACGCTACGAATTAATTCCAATACCTAATACATGTTCGGAAAAACAGTATCAATATTTTCATAATTGAAAATAAAAAAATATTTCGAATATATTAAATATATCATAATTTCTTTCGACATTATTTACGATTTTATAGTTCCGAAAAAATAAATCAATTATTTCGACAAGCTTGCTTCTCTCGCAAAAATGCAATTTCTGAAAATAAATGTTTTAAATATATGTTTTAATTGTAGGAGCACATATACTTGAATATAGCTAATAAATAGTCACTTATGAAAAATGAATTTTTACTTTTGGCAAAAACCTGTTGACGTTACATTTGATGGATCCAAGTCACCAAACTTTTATTGCATCACAATCAGCATCATAGTGATAATTAAACAGCCGCATCGCAGCGATCGACAGAGGAAGGTTCCAAGTTTTTTTACCCACTCACTTTAACTCTGTGATATTAATCATACAAAAATAGAGACCAACTAAAATTTTCATCCGGATCCAAATGACTTCTCATGTAGTTGAAGGTCCAAATGTAACTATTTTTTGAATATTGCAAAAAATATACTGAAGATGACCAAATGAGAAAATCAAAACTTTTATGTATTTATATGAAGATTTGTTTAATAGATAACTTGTACAAGATCTTGTTTAGTTTTTATGTTCCTGTTTTTAATTTTAACTATTGTGATTTATACTGCTTATATCATACTTATCATTATAGTCATACTAAAATTGCAAGACCTTGAATTTTGTGTCACGAAATAATATTTATAGCCTCATTAAAAATAAGATATCATCAAAGCCAGGATAATATACCAAAAAAGTCGTAATACATCTGAGATTCATTAAAAGAAATGGAAAAATATTCAACTTTATGAAAGTCATCTTTAAATAAGATTTTCTAAAGATTTGTTGAAATCATTAAAGTTATTAAATACGCAATATAATATACGGACATTTTCGAAGGATATTATCAAGCTCTGTATATATATACATATATATATATATATATATATGTACATAAAATTAAAACCATCACATAGATGATACATATTAGTCGGTAAAAATAATAAACAATGAGGAAGCAAAGCGACAAGATCTATGATTTAGTTTTATCGTGAAAAATATACATATTATCGCAGAAGAGGAACATTATAATTGCATTATTGTTTAACTTAATAAATTTCGTGTCAAATCCTGTCGCTAATTGCGCAAACAAAAGTCATAGTAATAATCGGAAGTATCATTATTATTATAAGTAGCAAGGATACACACGTGGATCTGCTGCTTTTTTCCGTGAATAGACACATGATCATGTCACAGATTATGGGATCTATATAAAAGCGAAGAACGTTTGCACTGATCCAACTAGTGTACATTTGAGCTTCAAAGCGAATCACGATGATTAAGCTGTTCCTTATTACGTTGCTGTGCGTGGCGATGGTAAGAAGTTAATAATAAGCAAAAATCGGCTCTTTTTAAAAACATTCTTCTTTCTCTTTACATACAAAATGGATCATATGTCAATAAATATTTAAAAAGTTTTTATGATATATCTTTTCTAATATAATGGAAAAAAAAAACATGAAGAGAAAGTAAACACATTGGAATAAATTATTATCGAACGTAGAA